>NW_010140080.1:368-50610 GCF_000699245.1 Pterocles gutturalis | reverse complement strand
ACTGTGGGAGACAGTGACAAATGCCTTTTGCTTTTATCTGGTTACTGTGAGGAGGGGGGAAAGCAGAAGACAAAGCAAGGTTTCCCAAGGTGTGGTCCCAGTGGTCAGGTGGTGTGCAGAGAACAGTCTCTCAGCCAAAGCACAGGGCCCTGAGCCAAGCTTTCTAGATCCTTTTTGTCAGTTCTCCTACACATTTCCTGGAGGACTTTGAAGGAATCATTTAAGCTAAATTGGGCATTTGCTTCCAAAAGAACAACTAAAGTAGCTTGATTTTCAGAGGTGCTGAAAGCTTACAGCTTCTGTTAAAAAAATAAAATAAAAAAATTGTGGGGTTTTTTATAGGGCAGGAAGCACCTGCCCTTAGAGCCCTGGTTCCTCATATGGTCTTCATCTTTCTTTGCCTTTGCTTTCCACATCTGTAGACTAAGCAGAGCAACAGCTAACTCAGAGGGCTCAGAGACAGTTAATTCAGTAGTGTTTGCAAAGTGCTCTGAGATCTCAGATGGAAGGCACTATATAAATGCAAAGTATTATTTTATGAAGATCAGTTAGTAGCACTTCATCATTTCAAATGGCACCAATTATACACAATGTACATTGATATATACACTCTATTTTCATAAAGTCTGCTGCATTTGGTTCAAACTTATTTTCAGTCTGATAACTACACAGATATTAATAATGCTAGGAAGAAGAGAGTTTTGCATTGTTTATAATTTGTAAAATTATTTTCCAATTATTTTGTATGTGCTGAATGCAAGATTCACTGACCTGTGTGCAGGGGCCTCGTACTGTTCTGGTGACACAAAGCAGCCATAAACTCTTGTATCTGTTTTGTGTCACCAAAGTCGGGGTGTAACAGACAAAATATATTTGCTGGTGAAGCTGGCTCTGGACAGGTTCGGTCTGTGAATGGTGAAAGGTGAGATCTTCTCGTGTTCTTTTAAACAGACTGATTTTTCCTTAAAGAAGTAACTAAAGCTTTCTGTAAATACAAAACCTCAACAGATACTTCAAATTAAGACCATGCATATACTCTCCTGTCCATTTCAGTATGCAATAGTATAATTTACCCACCTCCAATAAAAATACCTAGGGATGCTCCTCCTCACAAAAAATTAAACACTGTCTGTAGCTTTGCCACTCCTTTCTTTTTCAGACTGTGCATATGGCGTCACTAAAAAAACCTACCAAATCATATGGTTAAACTCAGAAGCAGGGTGCAGTTTTGTATTTCAAACACTAATTTCTCTGACAAAACACTGGAAGGCAAACCATGAGTTTTCTTTCATCCCCTCACCTATGTCTCTGTGAGTTGCATCTATATTCCTCATTCATATTCTCAGCCTTTGGAATTGTTTTAGAAGACTTATGATGTTAGGTGCTCTTTCTTTTTGTCCTTTGGTTGGCACACTGCAGAGAAAAAACCCTCAGGCATCATGGTTGTTGAACAATTTGAGAACTTGAGCTAATGTGTCCCAGTGGCTTCTGAAGGGATGTAGGTAGGCCTCATAAATCTGCATTTAACCATGTAGACACACCTGGTGTGGTCTCTGCTGTGCTCACAGCCTTTAAACACCTAAAGAGCACCTGGGGACTGAGGTGAGCCAACCCTCCACGTCACCTGTCAGAATTTTCCTATGGTCAAGAGCCACTAAACCTACCCCCTGTCCTTAAAGAGCAAGGAGATGCTCAGGGTGGAGTCCAAAGAAGGGGACAAGTCCCTCTTGTCCTTCATGTACCTTTTGATTCTTTGCTGGCCCAGCAATGGCTACTGGACAGCTTCTTCCTAGACCAGGGGTCCAGGTGACCTGGCACATTGTGGCCTTGCTGCAGGTGGGAGCTGCCCCTAAACTCCCTGCAAACTACATTGAGCTACAGAACCACAGTGCAGCCCCTCTGCCTGCTGGGTGAGGACAGCCCTGTGCACCAGGGCCATGGGAGGCAGCTGCAGCTGTGTTGGAGGAGGGAGGTGAGGTGCCTGGAGAGGGTCCAGGCATCCCGCGAAGTCACGCACCGGTTTTACAACCGTCCCTTGCTAGTGCAGGAGGCAGTGAGAAGATGATGTTGGTATGTCTCTGCTGGAAGTCTTTGACTCTGTGTTCTTAAGGACACAGACAGCAAGCACAGAGGGCACAGGCACCCTGCTGATTTGAATTTGCAGTTCACTTGAGCTCAGTTTCAAAAAAGCCTTTCATTTGAGTACATAACATATCAACTTTCCCACTACCTCGCTTGCAATTTAAGAAAAACCATTCACAGCTCTGTAACCTCTCACTGTGGTTCAGATGGTCCTAGGCTTCAGAAAATATCTGGGAATATACAAGTAAATTATATTTTCAGATGAATGTATTTTCATCAGGTTCTCTCCGCATCTGAGAGAATGTGCTGTTTGTGAGCCTGAGGTATTTGAGGACAGATGCATAATTTAAGTTACTGATAGAAGTATCTGTAGGATAAGGGGTTTTGGTTTTCCCAGTTTTTTTCAGCCATATTTCTCTTCCTCCCTTTGAGTCCATGCCAGCACAGTGGGTTTAAATATTTGATGGCAAGAAAATTGTTTTATTTAGCTTATAGTTGAGCATAAGACATTTCTAGCAACAGGACTACGAAAAATCATCTTAGCACAAGATCTAGAGGAGAAGGGTTTTATGTGCAATCGCACAACATGAGAAAATGTTCAGATAGCAGAAGTGAAGGCTGGCTATTGACACAGCAGCAGCAAAGCGAAGTTCAAGGCATAAACCAAGAGCAAATTGCAGAGTGGCAGACGCAAGCTGTGCATAAGAAGTGAGTGAGTGGGCTGTGTGTTGAAACAGACACCTCTGAAAACCTGACAAGCTTATTTGTGATTTCCCTTCTAGGAGAAAATATGCCATAGTTTCTAGGAATGGCATGGGGCGCTTCCAGCTTTTTCAGTGTGGGACACCCTGACTTGCTTCAGGCTGAGGTGCTCCTGGCCCTCTGACGCAAAGGCAAAAGTGGTGTGGTTTTCCAAAGGGCTGAGTGGCCACAGCAGTATTGGCAGATCCTCGGCATCTTTTGTATCCTTGCCATGGAAAAATGAGCACCCAGCTCAGCTGTGAAATCATTTCAGTACTCATGTGCACAGATATCTTTATATGCCAGGTTTCGTTTTGTTTTACTTTATTTTACTTTATTTCACTTTATTTTACTTTATTTTGTTATTATGGATGTACTGCATTTCTAAACACTATGATCAAAAATCTTCTGAACAAAAGTGTTTCAGAAAGGGGAGGGAACAGTGTGCAAAGTTCAGTTTTCAGGCCTTCCACTCTGCTGACCTAAGCTATAACTTAGGGGTAGATAACAAATGTGTGACCTTAGTTTATATTTTAATGGGTACACCTCCACACTGAAAAATTTGCCGTGCTGAACACCTGCTTCCTTAAGAGAGGCCCAGTATAGAAAACTGAGATATTATGAAACACAAAATAATGGAATAAAAATGCATGTTGCCATGTTTGCTTATTATACACTTTGATCAAGCCAATCCTATTAGTTATCTTCCAATCTTTTAAGAAGCTTTAGCAGAAGGTACTTGATGCATTTCAAAACAGAAATCTTTTGGTTGGGCAGGGCTCAGAAGCAGAGGCTTTTCACACTGAGTTAAGGCAGTAATTCCCAATGGGAAGCACAGGAGCAAGAATTCATAATCTTCTCTAGCTGGCGTTGGCTGTAAGAGGATGCAGCCACGCAGGGTCAGCAGCAAACAGCTGAGGCAGTTCAAGGTGTCAGCATGTTCCAGCTGCTTGTTGCTGCCCTTCAGCTGGAGGTCAGTAAGCAGGGAGCAGAAGAGGCTGGACAGAAGGACATCATCTCCTGTTCCCCTTCCATACTTAAGCTGTTAACAGTCAGCAAGCTCAGTTTGTCCAAATTCCACCCCCACAACAGTAATTCTGGCAGCACAGTTATAATGATCGGTTGGTGACTATGCAAAATGAAGAAAAACTCGACAGGCTTGAGGTGAGGAAAACCCTGATTTGTATCTGAAAATTTGAACGCAGAACTCAGAAACAGATATGAGCAAGCTGGGTTGCCAGGATCGGTGGTATGGCTTTGTACAGCCAGACTTCTCTTCTTCATCTTTAGCAGCCACGGAGATGACTTTGCCAGAAATTTTCCCCTCTGTTTAGGGGAAAGCTTGGTCTTCCAGGCTTAACTACTGAGTGAACAGGAGTCAGGAGGAACAATTCCCTTACTTGTTCATAAGAGCTATGAGACTTAGAAATGTAATGAATCACTGCAAGACCCAGATCAGAATTAGAATGCCCACAGTCCATTTCCCAGGCTTTTAATGTTTTTCTTATTTAATTGAACTTACTGTGGTTTCAGCTTATTTGAATAAAGCTTCACATGTGTTTGGATTTATTCTAGCTTGAATGATGCAATGTGATATTCCTGGGATTCAGAGAGGACTATGGGATTTTCATAGGTATTTTAAGCTGAATTTTAATGGAAAGGTGACATGGATTGTCACACAAATGGAAATTGCCATGGCTACCGCTGGTGTTAATCCAATGCCTTGACTGACTAATCCTGACCTCATTGTGCTCAGTAAAGAACTAAGCAAAGATTTCCTCAGGTTGGCTGGTTTTCCAGCTATGATACCAGCAGCTATCTAACCCGATACAGCTTGAGGAATTTGCATGGATAATGGGCATGCATTGAACAGCATCCCAGAAAGCTACTTTTATAAATAATGCCTTTTGAAGATCACTAACAGAGTGCAGTGTAGGGCTAGCTTATCTGAGCTCTGGGATGAAATGGAGATCTTATGCTCCCCTCTTTCGTACAAGAGCGCAGGGACAAGATCAACATACCAATTACTGCAGGAAGTATTGCATCAGCTATCAGGTTAATGAAATTTAACAAGTCCCTGGAGCCAGCTGATATTGGTGCTTAATTAGTGGACCTTTTGTTCAGATTGTGTTCCCACAGCTCCATGAGATCCTGAACTCAGGAACTACCAGCCGAGCAACCCTCTTAGCACAGAGATTTTGGAGTAGGTGCAGGTCAGGCCTGAAATCCAAGTAGCTGAAAGGCTTTGCAGGTGCTCCGTCAGGTTGCATCACTGGATCCTGTACAGTGCTCTGTGTGTGAAAGTGCAGAGAAGAAAATGATGAGCAGGGCAGGGAATTCCACAAGCAGCAACAAAACCACTGCTGTGCATAGGCCAAGCAGCTTGTCCTTAGCAGCAGGAGTAAGGCCAAAGCTGGGTCTGCATGGCTCAGAAGTTCATTTGCATTCTGCCAATCCACTTTAAAGCTGTTGTCTCTCCAGGGAGACAGTCCTGCAACTGTATTCCCCTGGACTCCGGGTTCTCAAAGAAGGCCAGAACAAGCCTTAGATGCTCCCAGAGTCCCTTGAGGGCTGCAGGAAGGCTCTCGCAAAAGCATTTGCCTGGATGCCTTGGCCCTTCACACAGGGATTAGTTTCATGAGGACCCTGAGCCTTCTTTAGTTTCAGCTCTTGGAGTTATGCCTACTGCTGAGTGCTGACCCTGCTCAGAGATGGCCTCTGCTCTCCCTGCAGCCTCTGAATCTGTGCAGTTTCCATTGCCTTCTTTCACTTTAAAGCACCATACCAGTTCGCAGACTGCAAATGAACCAGAACACATCAATGTCACAGGTGGAGAGTGTTCCTATGCAAAATAAAATCTTTCACTTTGAATAAGCTCTAAACATTGTTCTGTAAAGCACATCCCTTACCATCCCTCCCTCTTTTACCAGCCATTTCTCTAATAACCCTTCTTGCACAGCAAATGTGGAAAGATCTTGGGGAGTTGCACTATATTCAGGTGTTCCCCAAATTCTGGCAAGATTTGAAGGGAAAATGAAATCCAAAGGTTTCCCTCCCATTCCTGGTTCCTAATGTAGCCTTTCACCTGGTCTCTTCTTCCTTACACCAAAGCTGCTAATGTTCATGCTGAAAGAGAGTGCGCAAGTGTCACCGTAACACAAACACCATGTCAAAGTAAATAAAGTGTGAGGAACCCCAAGGGCTGATGGCTAACTCCTTATCAACACATCAAGGCTCTTTCCAAGTCCACAGAGGACCTGTTCTCTTTGGGACTCCTCAAATATTTACAAAACTAATTAATGAAATTGTCTGCTGTCTCTCATTTCTTGAACCAAGTCCCACATGTTAATCCCAAAGCTATCTTTAAACCTACACCGGCTTCCTTCATCCTCATACGTCTCTTTTGGCTGCTGCCACAGGGGTCGGAAAGTGATCTGGATCTGAACTCAGCCAATTTGGGTTATTACCATGTATATTAATAAGGGGATGTGCCCTTGGAAGCCATTCTCATCTTTTTAGTAAATGTCCAGCATTTGCGTGCAGAAATATAATGGTATATTTGAAATATGGGTTTGTCTGTTTATTTTTCCAGAACACAAGGACAGTGAAACTAGTCTGAGGCTGTCTACACAAGCCACTCAGGGTTAGCAGGCCGGTGGAGAAACATCTGAGCTACTGCAATAACACTCAAGAGGTAAGGCTGAGCATCTGTCCAGGTGTGGAGCTGACACAGGCTGCCTCTCAGTTCGACACATTTCTCAATGGCACTTTCATTCCTCTGTATCCTTTTTTTTGCTAGCCTGAGGAGAGCCATCTCTGTGCTCAACTTCTGTCAGAAAAGATGAGCTACACGGCTGATTATTTGCTTCTGGGAAAGTCATTCTAGTGAACTGTAAGAGAAATCATCTGCCCAGGAGTGCTGTCAGCTGCAGAAACACACAGACCTAAAACAAAGACACGCACACACACCTTGACCAAACCTGCTGGTTTAGAATTGTAGGCGATTTCAAAGGAGCATAGGAGTGAGGGTTCCAGTAGCCATGAAAATAAATTGGAGCTCGGTGCTTAATTATATTATCCTTTATGAAAATCTCAGCCAGCATCTGGAGTTCTGTGCTTTGTTGGAATTACGCCACCAACATACTTCTCTTTCGATACATAAAATACTTGAACATAGCTGCCAAGGCTAGTCCTCTTGCATACATCCTGTGCAACTCCTTGTAATTCAATCAGTCCCCAGGCCAGGCTCTGTGAGAGATGGAGCAGATAGTTGAAGAAGACCTCTCTGTTCATGCATCTGGATTTCAGTCAGTCTAATATGCAAGCCTGTTTGGTGGAAATGTGCTGTTTGGTCATGCCTGTGAAATGTCACTTGTGGAGGAATAATTGGCTCAGTGAAAGGGGACTTGGATGACACTTTAATCGGGGGGCAGGAAGATTTGCCCAATAGTGTCAAATAGTGCTCTCAGCTCAGAAGAGGGGCTGTATCATCTGTTCTGAGCATAAGACACAAGAGCTCTTTTAAAGTCAAGGAAGAAAGCAAGGAGAGCGTATGAAATGTGATAGTAAGCAAGTAGTCAACCCATGAGGCCACAACAGATGGAAACCCATCCTGAAACATGAACTAACAGTTTGTGGTGGCTCTGGGAGGCAGCCAACCACAGCCTGCAGGTGATACCTAGGATTCCCAGCGACACCGTGAAGCACAAATATTTCAAGAAGTCTCACTTTAAAGTAGTCATCTTCCCTTTTTGCAATGATTCTCTACATGCATTAGAGTCAATGTGGGCTTGATTTTGGTATCTATTTGAGGTTTTTTTGTATGCCATTCATGAGGCCATGTCTCAGAATTGATTTCCAAAGTGAGGGCTTCATTTTTCTGAGTGCTAACCTCTTCTGAAAATCAGGTCCATCTTGTGTGAGCATGTGGTTCTTTTCATTTGTCGCAAAACTAAAAAGAAGTTTTGATGGAAAACAAGTTTTATATCTTCTCTTTCATACAGGCAACATGTAGAACTGCCCTTGGGGCTTTGAATATATTTACATCCTTTCACAATTAACCCTAATGGGACAAATGTGGCATTTTTTTTTCTTCTCTGAGCAGATACACTCAAGGCTGCAAAACACACAGTGTTTAAATAGATCTCATTATATCAGCTACACCAAATCTCTCCTCTTTATATATGGAGGATTAGACTTCTTTTCACTGTCATGCAACATTAAAATAGGAAGGCATACACAAGGCTGACATGGGTTTGACAAAAAATTAATGATTTGTACATCACTTTAATGCTTTAAATCTGCAATTCATGTATGCTAATTAGGTCATAATGGGGCTGTTTGAGAACAGAACTGTCATCAGGCTGCTCTGGCAGCTTCTGGGTGCAGAGATACGGCCCTGCCTTCCCCTGGTTGGCTCCTGGAGTCTGTGCTGTAACCTGGTAGATCTATGACACCATTTTTTTTCTTGGACTATTGTTTCCTGGATGTGGTGCTTTAATCTATCAGAGTTATGATGGCATATCTCAAATAGCAAGCTCCTGGATCCTGCAATACATCCTGGTAGAAACGGCATCCAGGCACTATATCTCAGTGATTGATTCCTTGATTTTAAACTGTCATACTCTATCTCATAGGGCAGCTGTCAGCTTCCCAGATGCATGAAGTTGTATTTATGCAGTGTGCTATGAAAAAAAATATATATGACAATTTTATGTACAGATAAGTAAGGTTGTAAAACCTAGGAAAAACAAAAGGGGATTCAAAAACATGTCTATATTTTATTTTTCAGCTGTAAAGCCTGGCATATCTCTCTGTTGCAGGAGAACAAAACTGCTCTCTTGTTCAGAGATCTCTTTAGTTTTGCACCAGTGGTGCAAAGACAAGAGCTGTCACAACAGAGGGAGAGAAAGCCAGAAAGCACCTTCACAAATGGGACAACAGGAAGCAGTGCATCTTGCAAAATTATAATGGTTAACAGTACAGAGTATTGTGCTGTGTGATAACATGAGCTGCTGCCTTTGCTGACAGCTGTTCTTTACAGGTTCTACCAAAGCCCAAAGCTGCTTTACTGTTTGAACAAGGGTGTTTCATATGGAAATTCTACAAAGCATGCAGTAACAGAGGAGAAAGTTATGCCTTCCTCGGAGTTTCTTCAGGAACTGTTATAGGTGTCATGAAGCTGATCCAAGATGACTGAGGACAGCTTAACCTTTCGTTCAGCTCTAGACCATAAAGGAGTCTTTTCAGAAGACATACCACATTTTTGTTCTAGAAAACTGGAAGGGCTCAAAGTATAGATGAATGCTTAAAGATCATGGTATTTTAACAACGGTTCTGCAAGGAATGATGGATTTAAAAATCTGTGAAGCAACAGGTCCAGGTAGCAACTGTATTTTTTCACCTGTGGGATCCCTCTTTTTTACTTCTCTTTTGGCACATTGTCTTCAGTCTTGTTCTCTCTCTTGTTTCTTCTCCATCTATACACACACAAGCATTATACACATCCATTCACTCATATTTACAGTCAGAACTGTACTTGTGGTGAGTGTGCATCTTTGACAGCCAGTGAAACCCCATCCCATTAGGATATCTACCAGTCAGGTCTTTCCTTGGCCTGTGTATCTGTACTGTGCCTTTTCATCACATTAACAGTAATAACGCTGTTCCTCATCCATTTGTTAAGAGTCATTTTTAAGAAACATGGTCACAAAAGTTCATTTTCTTTGTCACTTTTCATGGTCATAGGTAGAAGAAACAGCCTTCATATAGCATACCTGTTCTCTTGTAGAAAAGCACACTCAAAGTGTATCTTCAAGGCAAAGCAGCCCCATTCGTTATCTCACTTTTCATATACAGTCAACAATCAAAATGAAAATACAGAAGGTCTGCTAAGTGGCATGTCTTGCCTACTCTGTAGACAGAGTGCCAGGGTACATACTGGATGATCTGAGAAGTGCTGACATGGCAAATCTTGGAGCAGTGGCCCATTTTGACCACTCTGCAACACTTCTGTGCAAAGTGGTAATGTAGACAGTATGGACTACAGAACAGCTGTAGGTTTTGTACTCTGCCTCACAGTCCCAACAGAGATTAAAGCTCTCCTGTGGTTGGTGCTGCATACTCATCATAAGAGATGATGCCCCTCCCAATGCCTGCAGTCAGACACACAAGACAGATGAAAGACAGGAAGTAGGCACACAGAAGTGAAGTGATTTGCCTGAGGTCACACAGCAGGTCAGTGACAGAGCCAAGAATAAGAAGCCTTGCTACCAGCATGATACCCATTTCCTAAAGTTGTGTACAGAATTTCTGAGGCTGAAAATGCTCACACTCTTCTGCAGGGCTGCTGCCAGCAGTAGAGTGCAGCTGCAGTGTGGAACAATGGCTTTTACTTTTTGCAAGGGAGCACTGTGCGTGGCCTTTGCGGGGCGTGAGCCCAGGGCACTGCAGTGTGAGTTTGTGCGGCTGCCTGGGCGCTGGCTCTTCACTGGCCTGGCAGCTCTATTGTAGCACTGAGGGGTAAGCACAGTCCTGGTGCAGGACAGAGTCTGTGTGCACAAGAGATGTTCTTCAGGTCACTGCTATTAAACACAGTATTTGCCAACACTGAGGTGTGATGAGCTCCCTTTCTCCTTCCCCCTTAACTGGGCTAGCTGTGTTTTGTTGACTGCCAAAAGTCTTTCTAGTTGTGGTGTTCTTTAGTACTTATTCATGATGCAACAAGTATCTTTCCATTGCACAGGGAGGCCAGAGACCATATGTGAACTTGAAATATGTTTGTGTAGGGCCATCTTTCAAGAGCTTATAGTTAAGATACACTGACACTGCTAATCCAGGTCAGAACTGGCTTCCCTGTTGGAGTAAAATAAATAAAGCCAAATGCCTCTGTAGCCTCACAAGTATAATTCAGCACAATGCTGGGCAGGACAGAGACAACCTGTCTAATGATTTCTCCATCTTTTGTTGGCTTTTCTGAATGAAGTCTGCTCTTGACAGGACAAGCAGTTGGAGCCAGGCCAAACGAACCCACAGAGAATCCAGACAGAAAGCATTTGTCATAAGCATAGTTCAGATTGCCTTTAACTAGTATGCTGAGGTTTTATACATATCGTAATTGATTTAAGCCCTGGACCTCCTCATCCTTGCTGAGAAGTTGTGTGTCATGTGGTACACCAGACCAGTGCAGGAGTACGTCATGATTACATGGAAAGTACAAGGTGTAAAGTGAGAGCACGTAATATTAGAGATGTGACAGTATGTGCTTATTAATAGTCCCAATCTGAGAAAATGGTGTAAATGCAATCTTTAGTGTGCATTTTGTTTGCTTCAAATTGCCTCATGAGTCTCTGGATACAGCAAGCTTGTCAGCAAGCACATTAATGCCAGATTGATTTTTTTCCAGCAGTCTTTGTCCCACTTATCATTTCACGTGTAAACATACTGAGAGACAAAATCCCTACCTTTCCAGTGAAAGGCAGCAGCTCTTTCTACAGGGACTGGTGGTATTTGGTGAAGTTCAGCATGCAGGACAGGAAATCCATTGCTAAAGAGGCAGGGTGTGAAAATACTGTCCCAGTATCGGTTCAGTGGTCATCAGCATCATCACTGATGTCTTCAGAGTCACTAGCATCACATTCCTTGTGGCAAAAGCTGAATCCAGCTTTTCCCAAAATTACTCCAGTGCTTGGTATCGAACTGGAGACACCCTGGGTCTGAATCCCACAGGTGGCAAACACCCACAGCCACGGGAGCTGTCCCACAGCAAACACCGACCACTGCCTGTCAGGAGCGGCTGCCCAGAACCTGACACACCCACACTGAGTGGCACTTCCACCTGAACTCCCGAACATTCTGTGGGCCCAATTCCAGCTTTTTTTAGAAATGCCTTCCCCTGCTCAGGGAAACTAAGAGTCTTTTAAAACATGTCTGACACTCTGCCTTCTCCTTCAATTTAGCTGCCTCCCATTTCTGTGCCTCTGTCAAGCAGCCTCCTCCATATGCATGTTGCCTGTCATCTTATTCACAAAATGCAACCATAAAGCATCATTAGTATTAATGATGTGAGAGACTGAGTTTCTTATTTGTATTAATTGCTGATTAATGCTTTAAATGTCTCTAGCACTTACAAGGATTTTAAATTAGAAGCATTCCTTTCTGTAGTGTCTTCTCAGAGGGGGGCTCTTATTGGCAGGTGCTGACTAACCCAGAGCATGCCATGGGGTTGTTTATATGCTCAGGTCTGTTACCTCAAAACAGGGAAAACACTGACGAAGCTTGCTTAAGGGGGAAGAATTATTTCACAGCTAGCACTGCAAATAGCTGCCTGTTTGTATTTGAAATAAAAAACATTGCCATGGAGCTGGAGGTGATGTCTCAACTGATTTGGGGCAACAGAGAAGCCTTTTGTGAGCCTGTTGGTAGCACTGCCAGTCCCACAGGTGGAGGAGGATCTCAGCTTTCGTGATATCTGTGCGTGGGTAAGGAAATCAGTGCCCTTTTCTCTGTTAAGGGAACTTCTGTTAACCAATCTCTAGGGCTACCAGGGAGCAGCACTCGGCTCTGCCTTGACAGCTGGTGTCTGCCACAGCTTTCCTACACCTAGTGTTGTTAACATTGTTTAAGCATTTAACTTTGTCTTGTGTGTCAGTGTATCATCTTAGAAACCAGTGTCCCCAGCTTCTCAGCCCAGCCTTGTGAGTAGCAATGACTGCTGAGGAGTCCAGACAGTGACCTCTTTGGGAGGCAGAAGCCGTCACAGAGACCAGCACAAGAAATGTCCATGTTCTCAAAACCCAGTCCATACAAATTAATTAAATATGTAGGATAAGGATTCTGGCTGTAGGAGTATTTGTGGTCTGGCAGGGGTCTTCCCGAGGTGTTACAGGTCAGGCAGCACTCAGGTCAGCTGTGCTCCCCAACCTGTGCCCCATGCTCTTGGAGATGCAATGTGGCCCTCTCCTTCTTGATGTTACTATTCTTCACAAGGACTAAAATGACGCATTCTCCAACCCATTAAACTTTTTACTTCACAAAATGTTTTAACTTAGTAGGTTTTTGGCAAGCTCACAGATTTTAAGCTCAGTAAATAAATCTTCCTATTTTTTAAAGGCTTTTGATCGCTCTAAATGTGACAAATGGACCAGAAGCCATAGGCAGTTAAGAAGGGTCTCAGATCCATAGTGTGCATGATTTAACTACAGGAGCAGCACACTGTATGCAGACATGTTTTAAGACAAAGCTAAAATCTCAGCTCACTGTATGCAGACATGTTTTAAGACAAAGATAAAATCCCAGCGTTCCTTATCTGGTCTTTCTCTCACAGCCCTGGGACAGCGACTGTCCCCTGTCTCCTACATGAGGATGTTCCCAAGATCTCTGCTAAAATCCACAAAAGAAATGACGCAGCCCCATGCCTTTTCTGTGTGACCAGAGTAGTTCAGCCTCTCCAGGAGGGCTCTTGTCTGCATGTCACAGCCTGTGCCTTCGGGATGCACTGCACAGCCTCCCCCAGAGCTAGTCACATTCCTGCACTCGGGCTGGATTTGTCCAAGTTGTGCACTGGTCCACAGGCACTCAGCAGTCCTCCTGGGTTAAAATGCCCTTTAGCATGCACAAAATTCTGAGGGATGTAGGAGTGCTTGGGGTCCCTAGTCACATGTTTGTCTTGTCTCTTGGCAGCTGGGATTAAACACACATTTGCAATGAAAATGTGGGTACAAGTGGACATTTTAGCAGTGTGTCTTGAGCTATTACACTGACTGTCATCTGAACTCTTTGCCCTCCTCCGTGACAACTCAGGGAGGGAATAATTTCCAGTGTTCTCCTATAAGGTCCTGGGTATCATACAAACAGTCCGATATAAACGGATTTTAACCTGTTAGAGAACACTGGAGAGACATTCCGCAGTGCCCCAGGTCAGCCTTTGGTCATGTGATGTTGATATCACCAGTGTAAGAAAAGCAGGAAATTCCACACCTGGCACTGGAAAATAAAGGAAAAAGTTGGACAAAAAATTTTCAGGCCATTTAACAACAGGTTTGTGACCTATTTTTTCTTTTTTCAAACAATGATTGGTAGATGGTGGCTTGTTTTTCTTTTTCATTACAACTATTCAGGAGTTGCATTCTTTTCATTGACCATGTGTGTAGGTGTGTTTTACAGAAGCAGCAAGTAAGGCTTTCCCTGGGCCCATTTTTTCAACGCCGCCCTTTTGCCTGATAACTAGAATTCAAATTCTGCAATCAATTGCTCAAAATACAGACATGCCTATTCAGTGTTGACTTCCTCAGTATTCTGCATTTTCATTGGCAAGCCCAGTGCAGTTTAGTGTGACTATTACAGAGGAAAAGGAGAGGAAATGCCAGCCAGTCCAAACTCAGAATATTGAAAAGGTCAACATAGTAGAGCAAGCTGCTATAATTCATAGAGACTTTAAGAGTCTAATATTTCATCTCATGACAAAGATTGTAATGAGAACTGAAAATGGCACAACATTAATTCATCTTTGTGACAAACATCATAATGAGAGTGGAAGTGCTCAAGATTCAAATACTTGTGTTACTGGTCTGTGGTCCTTGTTCTGTAACAGGACACAAAACCCAGCTGCTGACTTAGAAATAGAAATCTAAACCCAACAACTTCTACGGCTACTCTGAACAGCCTATTACATGTTCTGATGCTAATGCAAGCAGAGAGTAGCACAAGCCAAAAGCAACCAAATCTGCTGTCTGCTACCCAAGTACACGTGGCACACTAGCACACAGTCTGGCTGGCACGGCATGACCATGCTGAACTGTGTACATGCATGTGTGATGTACAGTTGTAAAACAAAAATGCTGTTTGCATAGGTTCATGTCCACAATGGTAGAAACTCCCTGTAGATACTGGGAGTTGGCTGGGGGCAAAGATGATAGGCTGGATAGTAGCAGTAAGGCCCTCATTTTCTACCTCTGACTAGTCTTTATACAAATGGAGGGGAGAAGGTATGTGTAGAAAGTGCTTTCACTTACTTCATTTTTAGTCGGCATTATCCATGTTATCCTTAGGGTCATGGCAACCTAAGCAGAGCATGAATTGCAAGTCTAATTTTATTTTCTGTTGGTTTGCTTTAAAAAAAGAGAGAAAGAAAAAGAAGAAATGGCATATGGACTGTGGCATCAGTTCTTGGAAATGCTCAGACTCATTAAATAAACAGACATGTATTCTTAAGTACTGTGATACAAGAGGCTGCAATATCAAACTTCACTTTCTGGGCACTGGGCACAGCCTCTGGCTCCACAGGCTGCACTAACATGACAAGTCTTGTCCTTGTTGAGTGTCACTATAGATCCCCCTCCACCCTACCCTGAGGTTTCCAGGTGATCCATCACTCTGTGTACCTCAGTCTCTGGCTAATGATCTTGATCCCCTTCCCTGGAGAGACTTAATTATGTTTATGAGCCAAGCATCCTGAAAAGCTTTGGATGTCTGATAAGAAGCAAAGCAAAGAAATGTCACTTTTCAGAGGTCTGGCCCAAAACACAGCTTGGCTAGTGGGATACAGCCCTGAACAGTACCTAAAATGTTGCTAGAACAGGGTAGTTTTTTCTGTCTGAGAGCAGAAATCCACTATGGCGTGGATCACATTAACCAGAGGGATTACATTAACCAGAGAGATTCTTGATGATCATCCTTTCCTTTCCTTTCCCCCCATGCTTGCAATTGCAGAATTTCCTTCAGGCGATGGAGACAATTTACTTGCTTAAGTATCATTAAGAATGTATTTAACGTATATTTAACAGTGTCACAGTGCAATTTAGCAGCTGGAAACAAGGAGAAAATGAGCACCATGTGACATACCAGCTTGTAATGGGCCATCCACAAGTGCTCCATGGAGCATAGTTTAAGAATCAGTGTCTTATTCCATGTTTTAAAGAAATCCATATTAATAAAATACTCTGTCTCTCTCACACACCCATACACAGCCATGGAGAGATGTGTGTTTCACATTTCAAGCTGTACAGACAGAAGATGTGTTGGCCACTAATGAAATGGAGCTCAGGGAAGGACTGCAGCAGCTGTTTGAAAGCACACAGTCACACTGCACAGCATGCTGGAGTGGGAAGTGAAGAGAAATACTGGATCAGGTTGCAACTACAGGAGGAATTTAGATAAGCAGAAGGAATTTAGAAAAGCAGAATGTGATCACCCACACTGAAATTTAATTAGACCTCCAGAGCTTCCACCCTCTTACAAAAGGTGTCATAGGATTGCCGGCAAAGGCGAGCACTTACTATCCTTGTGCTTGGCAATGTACAAACACACAAGATGATATAATTTATATCCTGAAGACTTAACAGTTTAAAGCCCCCAATTAGAGTGGAAAGTGGAGTAGAGGCAAAGTGGGGAGAGATGGGTTGGGAGGAGGGAAGAGCATGTATGGTTAACTGATGATTTTGGCCTTAGTGAGACTGTCTGCAATGCTGAAGGTGCAAATGTATGTGTATATTTTCAGGGTCAGAGCTGCTTTGAAAGCAAGCTTGTAAAAGAAGAATTAAAGCAGGGAGGAAAGGGATGGTTAGAGGATGCTGTAGAGAAAATGTGTACATATGAACTGTAGGTTTTCTGTAATTTTGAGGTTCCAAGTCATCTGAAAAAAGTTTCATGCTAAAGAAGCAACAGTCCCATGGTTGCTGAATCCTGTTGCAAGGGAAGAGGTAGAAGGGCAGAATGGTGAAAGGCAAGACTCTGGTGTCTCAGCCAAAATAAACTGGAGGTGAGTGGAGATCTACAGTTACATATCCACTTATTCATAGTTTCCATTAAATGTTCCACTGTAAAGATGAATTACACCCTTAAACACGATGCTGAAGCATCAGTGGCTCCAGGATTTTGCCTTCCCTGGAGGTCTGCTGTTCAAGCTGCGGCAACTGTACTATGAAGTCAAAATATTTGGGGTTGAAAACCTGGCCCTAACTGAAGCTGGTTTTAAAGATCTCTTTTACTTCACTGAAGGCCGAGTTTCGCCACTGGTACTTTT
Source organism: Pterocles gutturalis (assembly GCF_000699245.1). Lineage (NCBI taxonomy): Eukaryota > Metazoa > Chordata > Aves > Pterocliformes > Pteroclidae > Pterocles > Pterocles gutturalis. Next base: position 33,767 of record NW_010140080.1, on the reverse strand, counting down.
ACAAGCCATTTTAAACTTCTGTGACATTTTAAACTGATTATTTTGCAATTGGTTTCCAAGCATCTCTCTTGTGCTGGAATGTCACATTAATTCGTTCTTAATTGATCCATACACTTCCAATTTTCTAAATCCAAACAAGTCTAAAACTTGAGTAGTCAAGATAGTATCTTAAAGTTTATTACCAAAGATAGAGTTTCTGTGGTCTGAATTCCATTGCAGAGGTAAGAAGCAGCAGCCTTAAAAAAATAAAAAAAAGCCTTGGAACAAAGGTGCATTCCCTGAATTGTAGTATTTTTCCAAAGAAAGTTGTTTTAACTGTGGTTATTTAAACTGCATTTGATCTCAGAGGATGTAAACAAGACTAGACACCATGGTTACTTATTTCTGCAAGCTGTAGTTGCTTGCCAAAATATAGTTAGAAGGACTGCTATTTAGTAAGACTATTGTTAGATGCTGTGGTCTTATTTTTTTTTCCCCTGAACAATGTGAAATATGTCCATACTGATTAAAAATATTCAAGCTCCTACTGCATGGCAGACATAAAACATTATAATTCATATTCTCATTTGAAATTAAGTTTCAGTGGAATATGCCTATCAATCTTACTTATAGAAAAGAAAGATTTTTTTCTACAGCTTTATAACTGTAACAATGCAGATATGTTTTACTTCTCATTCTAGGGAAATAGGGCTTAAAACATACAGAGTGTGCAAGGATAAGCTCATGGCTTATTTTGTGTCAGTAATGAACAGAAAAAATTGCTTCTCATACTTCCATTTGGCACTTATTTTGTATTTTCTGCAATTAAAGTGGGGTTATAGTCAAAGCGACTCTAAAGATGACACATTTATCCTCGCACAGTGACTCCTGTATCAAATTTCCTCTGATTGTAAATCAAGAGATGATTTCTCTAGCTGTCAGCACTGCAAATTCATCCTGGGATCTCAAGCTGCAAGCTGCATTCTTTATGCTTATTACAACATCATTTGTAACAAAGACCCAGGAATGTGGATGTGATTGACTCTGCAAGATGCAAAGTATAATCCAGCTCATTCCCCCGTGGCATAGCTGGGGGCACAGCAACACAGGGAAATGGTCTGACATAGCTGTGAGCCAGCATGCCTACCCCTGCTATTCTTCTGCAGGCGTGTTCTCGTAACTCCCTCATGTGGACTTTCTAACCCAGAATAAACTGTCCAGGGTGGACAGCACTAAAGTCATCCGAACAACCCCTCACGTGCTGAATAACCTGCAATGACTCAGGTGCAGTCCTACCCTGCAACATACAGATCTTCATTGAAACACGGAGATGCCCAGGCTTTAGTTTCAGTTCAGCTCTGCTTTGTCTTTAACCAGAACAAAGAGATCCCAGTGTCTGTTTTGCCAGTTGTCATGTTTCTAACTACCTGCCCAGCTTTTCATTTTGTCTTCTTTTTCAGTTAGACCAATGTCCCGTTGCTCAGCTTTACCCAGTAAAACAAAGCTGCAGTTGTAGGTGCTGGAGGCACAGTCATGGTGCAGGCAGTAGCATGGCATGCTGCAGCAGCCCAGAAATGTTCACAAGTGCAGAAAATGGTGCCTTCCCTTTGCTAGCAAGACTTATGCTAGCAGAGATGTACCTCTCCTGCTCTTAATTATCTTAATTCTTTTTACATTTTCATTTTCCAGTACCATCAGCACTACTGGGACTCTGGTACATCTGGCTCCAGATGGCAAGATGGTTATTCCCCAAGTCACCTGTCCCACCCAGAGGTCCCTGCCTATGTGGCAGGGTTAGCAGTGTGAAGGAGTTCGTCCCCCCCAGAGGCCCCTGCCTATGTGGCAGGTTTAGCAGTGTGAAGTAGTCCCCAGGCTGCCACTGCTCCCTGCAGCCTCTTATCTGTCTTGACTCAGCAGCAAGAGGAGTTTTGTTCTCAGTTCCCAAAATGTAAGCTGGAATTGCTGAAGGCCTGATGTCTGCTCCACTTTTGTGAATCTGGTACAGGGAAAGGGAACATTGTCTATCAAAGACTTGGGGGTCACTGACTTACAGGCTCCTGCCATTGCTTAGGGAACTCTGCCCGCAGGCACATGAGTCGGAGCCCAGGGATTCGGATTGTAGGACACCTACATGCCTTCTCCCAGCTTCCAGTCCATAGCATGGTGAACTCAGATTGGAGTGTTGAGGAACCAGCAACTGTACTGTGTCAAGCTTATTTATCACCAGCTCCAGGTGTGGGAGTCATTTAGCTTTATGTTTTATGTAGCAATTTAGTGTGCTGCCACCTCACCAGCCTGCTGAGACGTCTTCTACCTAATTATGCTCATTCATTAAGTGCATACTGCCATGAACGTCTGCTTCATGGTAGAGCAAGGGCAGTGCAAACTTAGCTGGCAAGTGAAATACAAAAATGGTTCTTGTTGCAGTAGTGCTGGCACAAGAGAGAGATGTTAACTTGCATACAGACTCAATAAGAAATGAAATGTTTGACAAAGAAAAATGAATTGGCGATGTTTCTCCATCTTTCTGAGAAACTGACAGTGTATCCTACAGCCGTGGGGTCCACATGCTGACAGTTACAAAGAGGTTCTGTGAACAAACTAATATAGGCTTGTCAGCCCACCATTAATTCTAGAGTTCCCTTTCTGGGCAGTTTGTAAAATCTAATCAATGGGGCATTTTTCAAAAATCTATGAAAATTGTGAGCTTGTAATTGTGCCTTCCTAAAATAATAACAGGGAATATGGCAAGGGAAGGTGAAAACTACACAGTGTGCCTTTCTTCCTGGCTGCTGTGGAATGTGTCTTGCAAGGACAAGCTTTTCCCATTATGCAATAGTCTCATGCAAAAACTTCAGTGATATAATACTACTTGGAGAAACTGAAACGTTTGGATGCACTTTTCCTTTTCTATTCCCACAATATATATGGTGTTAATATAAACTCCATATAATGGCTTTCCCCTTGATTTTCCCCCACATAGTTCAACTGTTTATTTACATATTTTCCTTTTATCTCAAATTGTATGTCAGGCTCTACACATCTGAAGATGGGCTGGTTCCAGCCTCCCCATGTTTGAACTGCCTCTTGAACTTTCTCTGATTACATCATTATATATAATGATACACTATTAGTGCCATCAAGGCATGAAGAGTTGGTCACAGTGCTTACACTCTAAATCTGACAGAAGCGAAAAAAGAGGGCAATAGTTTAAATAAAGGGGGAAGTGGAGATGACATTGAGGAGGAAATTGATTGCAGAAAGCTTTATGAAATGAGCACTTAGATGAAAGAGGTCTCTGAAGGAGAGAAAAGAGCCTGTTGGACTAGAAGTTGGGGCTGTTCCAAAATGAGGCCCCTATTCAAGAAAGCATTTCTGTTTGGGGTAGTGTTTGAGCATGAAGTCAGACATTTGTTGGATTGGGGCACATAGACCTTTGGGAGGCGTATATAAAGACATGATGAGAAGGAAGAATCAATAGAAATGTAAGTACAGGAGAGCAAGGAGGCCTCATAGCTTCAGTTCAACAGGGTCAAAGTCAGCAAAGTAATGAAATGTGTGAGGGGGACACTAGGGGTGGTCATACCAGAAGTTCAGGAGAAACTGGATATTTGAATGAGAAGACTCACAGGGAGAGGTGCTGTCTTCTGCTAAATCAATATGCTGATGGCGAGGGGGCAGATGAACTTCTGAGTGCATGAACTTTTCTCCAAGGATTTAGTAGCACTTTTGGGAGACATGGCCAAAAAGAAAAATGAATAAACACCTTTTCCACTCTCACAGGCTTTGAACCCTTCACTTCCTTAAATAAATGGTTTTTTGCTTGCACCAATGTTGTAGAGCATGGACTTGAACATGAGGCTTTTGCACTGAGCAGGAATGACGAAGCTCTGTTTAGAAAGAGGAGTGATAGCAGCAGACATGTCTTTATGCACAAACAACAACACAACAGGTTTAAGAGATCTTGCAAACCCAACCCTCTCATTTGATTTTGCTTATTTCTCCTTAACTAAACTGGAGCTTTCCAGCTAGCCTTCTTGTGTTGTACAGCTGCACAAAGAGGAGAAACAAAACTGGGAGAAAAACATGAGGCTGACTATTAGGAGGAAGAGAGCAGTGGGGGTAGGAATAAAGGAGCAGAGAACAGAGATCACCTGATGGGCATACAGCTAATTTAAGATAAAGGAGGCAGTCAGCTCCTTTACTATAGATACGCTTCTAGTTTGACAGTGGAGTTTGAATACACAACATCTGCCATATTAGCATTAATTTTTATATTTTTATCTGTCTTCTGACTGTTGTATAATATGAGGATTATTCTATTTGTTAAAAGGTGGGTGATATAGAAGTAGAGTGTGGGCCACGGACTAGACACAGGACTCTGTTGGTGGTAAAGGCCTCAATATTCTTGACGTGTAACAGATAATGCCTGCTTCAAGGGGCTTGTAGAATAAATACATAGGAAAAATACCTCTGAGTACAGCCTTTCCTTCACAAAAGATCCCAGACTTTAAACCTTCCAACAACCATTCATTTAACTCAGAGCATAGTCAGAGAAAACATCTCCTCTTTTTGAGGAAGACCTCATTGTGGCCTTCCAGTACTTGAAGGGAGCTTATAAACAGGAGGGGGAGCGACTGTTTACATGGATTGATGGTGACAGGACAAGGAGAAATTGTTTTAAACTAAGAGAGGAGAGATTTAGGTTAGATATTAGGAGGAAATTTTTCACTCAGAGGGTGGTGAGGCACTGGAACAGGTTTCCCAGAGAAGTTGTGGATGCCCCATCCCTGGAGGCATTCAAGGCCAGGCTGGATGGGGCCCTGGGCAGCCTGCTCTAGTGGTTGGCAACCCTGCCCACAGCAGGGGGGTTGAAACTAGATGATCTTTAAGGTCCTTTTCAACCCAGGCCATTCTGTGATTCTATTATTCTTTTCCCAGTCTGGCCCAATCAGAGTATATTGCACACACGTGTGTGTGTGTGGTCCCTATGGTATATCTGTTCTCCAGTTGCTCAAGATGCAGCTACATGATTGAGCACCCATATATTCAATATGACGAATTATTTTGCCTGAATATTCCACTGAATAAATGCAAATAAGGGATAGTCTCATCACATAACAATCAGCAACTCTTGTAAAGTTGGCTTTGACACACAGCTGAGTAATGGCATCTTCACCTGTTGCTGCTAAACTGCAGGCATGGTTGGGTGTGCACGTCCAGCCCTGTCCATGCTGAGGGATCGTAAATTAGCCTAAGCTGTGCAAAGCAATACAACTCAGCATACTCATTTCAGTTCAAACTACCATTGTGCACTCTGATGGCTGGTAGGCAGCAACCTGTAACACCACGGTTTAACATCTTTATCCTTCCTACTTGAAAGCAACCTTGTAATAAGGTTTTACTGAAAAATAGAAGTTGCCTCAGTCAGAGTGAGAGGTAGAACAGAGTCTAACAAAAGAAACAGTAGGATAGTGAATAAACTGTTAGTGGAGTTGAGGGATGCTGGGTGAGTTTGCCTGCATTATTTGAATCATCCAGCTTTCTTAAAATAAAATGGCTTTGTTTCAGGCTGCATCTTACAGCTACCTTAGCTGTCAGAAGCCATACCTAGAAAATATTCCTTCTTCCAGAGAGAGCCATTCATCATTCAACCAGTAAATATTACTCACTCCATTGATTATACTTTGATTATATTTTCTCTTTAAATGGTTGTTAGAATTGGGCATAAAAGATCCGTTTGTTTCAACTACAGATAGTCTCTGTCTTTAAATGCTTCATTGTTTTGAATTAGTCATTGCAGTTTGCACAGCTATGCCAAATGTGATGCATTTCTAGGTAAAGTCAGGGAGCTGTCTCACCCTTTCTCCTCTTCCTCTTTGGGCCTTACAAGGGAAACTCCAAATCCTATGTAATGAGTTTAGAAGATACTACTGCCATCCCCTTGTACAGAGATGCAACTTGACTTTCTGCAGCATCAGAATTCTGAAATAATTATCCACAACAATAAGGTCTGAGCTCAAGTGAAGCAATTTTAATCAGGTAAATAGTGTCGGGAGACCCGAGTCCCACACATGCCTCTTCCCTGCCTTGCTTTCTCCCAGCATTTCATGCCCTCTCAGCTGAGGAAAGTGAAACCCCACATAAAGTGCTTTAAAATTTGCAGGTGGCAGTAAAAACTCCTTGTTCCTCTAGGTCTCCGTGCTCTCTCTAGACATAAATGGCCAGGTAACGAACTCCCTATAAACATTGCACAGCCTATGAACATTATCAACCCACAGACAACCTGGCATGTGGTTAATTAATTAGACTGAATACTAATTAATTAAGGGGCATCCTCAGTGATTCTGTCCAGAGCCAGCTCAGATGGAGCCTGGCACAGCAGCACTTGCACAGCCCCAGGCCTGAGTTTGCTGCCTGCCTTCACACAACACTGTGACAACATGCAAGGGGGCCATCAAAACACCGGGAGCAATCCTGAGTGTTCTACATGGGGTTTTTTCCACCACCTGGGTATCCCTACAGAGCAGAGTGCTGGCTGAGTGTAGGCCTGGCAGCATGGCACAAAGACTATGCGTTTCTTTGTTCCTTGGCCACTTCTGTTCTTTCCAAACCCATCTCTTCCCCTCCCCTACTCCTTTGACAGCGCAAAGCTCTCCCACCAGTCAGCCAAAGTTTTACCGATTCTTCAGAGGATGCTCTCAATATCCTGCAGACCAGCAGGGGACTTCCCAGCTGCAAATAGCCTTGGAGATCCTTGCTGTACACCAGCCTTCCCATCACTATACTTATCATCTGCAGCACAGAGGCTTTTGATGGAACTGGAGCTTGTCTTGCAAATGCCCATTCTGTGTGGGAAGAGGTTATTCAGGCCACATAAGGGCAGGAAACTGTCCTCACGTCTTTCCTTTAGATCCACCTCAAACACATTTCTGAGGCTCGTTGCTGTGTGAGAAGGCAATCCTAGCAAGTCTGTCTTTGGAAATTGAAGTTTCTTAAGCCTGGAAAGGAGGAGAAAAAGTTTAACACTTTCCAAATGTCCAAGCTGTCATCTGCTGTATGTGTGTGAGTGAACAATAGTCCTGTGGACACATACAAAAAATGCAGCATGTTACCAGTTAACTGGTGAACTCATTTTAAGCAGTTTTAATGGCTCTGAAAGTGATCTGTGTCATTTTATTAAAAGACAAACATGCACTGTATTCTGTTATACTACACCGTCGCTGTAAGAGAAAAACAAAACTGAGCTTAAAATAAAATCTTCAAAGGTACAAGAAAAACATTAAATGAGTTAATCTGAGTCTCTGAAGTTATATTGAGATCCACTTATCCATTATCTTCAAATTAGGAACCACCTGTTCTTCATAACTGTCTGTTTGTATGAATGAGGAACTCTGAGTTTAATTAAGTACATGTGTGGGTGGAACAGGCTTTCCGACAGCAGTGAGATTATTAATGGACATCTATATTGAAGTTATTTGCATTTTTGAAAGGCTAATTACAATGTAAATTTAGTTTTAAATTATTGCTTTGCTGTGGGGTGGGAGTTGTCATTTATTATTAGGGGTTTTTTTTAAGATCCCAGGTAAACATTGGTTTGACTGTATAAGCACTCTGTAGTCTCTTATTTTGCCCTAATTTACACTTTTTGCTCACGGTTCAATGTGCTGTAAAATATGTCCCCCTCTCTAGTTTCATTATTTGTATAGTTTTTTTGTTTTGTTTCTGCCCTGCAACATTGAGGAAATACAAGCCAAGCTTTTAAAAAACTGTTCTGAAGCTGAAAACTGGAAAAGGTGAACTTGTCTTGAGAAAATAGCCCCCACTGACCTCCTGGCACTTTAACTTTGTAACTGCTAGTTTATTACATGTAGTTGGCGATGTTTGTAACATAAACTCAAATATGCTGGATGCTAGACCATGTTCTTTTGTAATTCATACGTAGTTTGTCAGTGCCCACAAGGGAAAACAAGCCTCAGCTGGTGGACAAGCCCGCAGCATGCCCAGCCCTTCTCGTGCCCTGCTGTTCAAACTACGTGAAAGACATCTTTGGCCCATGCTCTGAGCCAAGGTAATGCATGATTTACATTCTCCCTATTTCCTCACCTGAGAAGTTTGGAATTTGGCCTGCAACAGGTTTGAGGTATGAGCCCGAGATGTGCAGGCAGTATCGGTTAGACAGCAAAGAGGGTCTTTTGCATCAGGCATGCTGTGCCCACACAATGTTTGCGGGTAGCAGGAAGAGAAAGGCAATGAACCAGCACACCCAGGGAGATAATACTTGACCTGCTTCTGCAGTAACATGGGGAAGCAGCTGGGTGAACATCAGCAGTGCTTTAGTTTGGCTTTTTGTGTGTTGGGGTTTATTAGATGAAAGAGTGCTCTCCGGAGTGAGCTGCACCCTGCCTGCCGTTGGCCACAGGGTCACTTGGAGGCTAGTAGGAAATAGAAACATCAGATTCCACACAGACTACATTAAAGACCTATCTGTTTTGGCACTGATGGATAAGCTAAAGTTTACAGATGGTAACAACAGGAAAAGATAGAATATCTGGTCACATCTGAAAGACCCGCAGAGCATGGTAACTCAATTGTATGCAGTAAGTGCTTCACTCACATCAGCACTGATAGAATTAAATTAAAAACTATTAGCATAGCAAGCCATATAAGGGTTGCCAAAGTGCAAGGAAGCTATAAAGCATCTGCCTGGGACTCGGAGGGGACTGATTTGACAATTTTGATCTTTCCTGCTACTTCCTTATTTAATAGTGAACAGTGACAAAGTGCTGATCTGCCCGGTGGCATTTTTTCTTTACCTTTTTCTTAAGTAAGAACCACGTCATAGAGATTTCTGAGGCATACATCCATAATCTGTCTGCCTTAAGGCTCTCTTGGAAGAAAAGAAGCACTATATAGCTCTTTTTATGAAAGTTGCATGGTTCATGTATTGCTGGGGGAAGGTAGGAATTGTTTGATTGTGCGGGAGGTTGGATTAGGTATTTGTTCAGGTCTCCTTGGCTTTATACTCTGTGACTTCTACAGTTTCTTTTCAGAGCATTGAAAATAAAACACAACTTTGAATTACAGTCAATTCCTACTTTTTCTAATAGTTCCTGAGGCAAAATTCTCGTGGATATTGAGGAACCCTTCTAAGAGCCCTGACAACACAGAAAATACAGGAGCAGTGTGTCTCTAAAGGACTTGCCACTCCCTGTGCATTGCCCTAATTTTGGCTCACTCACCCACCCACCCACTCTCTTGCTCCAGGTATGGGGGGGTTTCCTGTGACGCTGCATGCCCTGATGCAGCGCTCCTTCCCCTTGGCCACTAGTCCACAGATCTGGGGCTGGGGCTGGCCTTGAGAGCCAGCAGCTGCCACAGGCTACAGGGGAAAAGGTTCTGTCCCAACCCTGGATCTGCCCATATCCTTTACTGGGACTGGAGGTTTTTAAGAAGACAACTGAAACGAAATGATCATTAGATATCTTTAAATTCTTAGAAAAATTATAAATTACAGTTAAATTGTTAAAAGCTTAAATAAAACTGTTGGAAAAATAACCTAACAGTTGAAAACTGTGATTACTTCAAGGTGGGACTGTTGTTGTTGTTGTTGTCAATATATTTGTTGGCTTTTTGTATGGTTGATCAAGTGTTCTCATTTTACCATAAATTGGAGAAAAATGGCTAGACATGTGAAAGCTCTTTTGTAGCCAAGTCTCTGGACATGGCCATTTCAATACAGGAGAGATGCTTTGCCCCAGGTTAGTTCCCAAGGTGACCCTCTGCATCTTGGGGACAGTAATACTTACCAATGCCACAATGACATTATGTCACTGCTGAACTTCTTTATGAGTTCCTGAGATGAAAGCTTGTATGATAATACAAAATAAGATTTATATTTCTTTTATTCCATAGTCCAGCTAGGGGCATGTTTTGTGAAATGGCAGAAAATAGTATGAGATTTTAACTAGTTTTTCCTTGAAGTATCTTTTGTCTGTTTTTCATATGTACAATAAGATTTCCTTTCTTGCTCTGTAGCTGTGCAGTTATTCCTTTTTGTGTTATTAAAACTGAGAAGGAATGCCTCTAGGTGAAAAGAGAGTTATTAGTGTGTTAGGTCTTGCTCTCAGGACTAGATCCTGATTTATGTGTTACAATTTGGGAATGATATTAACTCAGATTTCTTTTGTAGAATGAGAAGGTGCATGTAAATTACAGAAAAAATAACTGTAATTTAACAAAATAAAACTATTTCATTATATCTACACTCTCTTTGAAGTAGAAATAGCAATAATATTACTATATTATCCCAAACCCGTAGACTGGAACTAGATAATCTTTAAGGTCCCTTCCAACCCAAACCATTCTATGATTCTATTATTAGTATAAACTGTTCCCTGACTACAGCATTTTTGAGAGAATTATTAAATAAGCAGTTGGTGTTATTCTATACCAAGTTCATCTAGCTTCATACTCATGTGGCCCAGTTCAACATAATGCCATAATTTATTTAGGAACAACTTTATATACTCAGTTTGCAGTCTTAAGTTTAAGACCTGCCCACAGATAGATCAAAATGTCCCAGTTATTCTCAGTTTTGCCTGGGTTAGATATCTGAGGGTAGGTCAGGAGTGGACAGAATTATTTAATGTGTGGTACTGCAAGAGGCTGTGTATCACATTTTTTAATGCTTTTGCATTTGAAGTTTTTATTTTATTATCTTCTTGTGGGGTGGAGTCAAATTAATATGTTTTCAATTTTTCAGTGAATTCTTACAATCTGAAATGGCTTTTGTAAGCTTCTTGGCATCGATAAGCATAAGTGATTGTGATTTTGAACTCAAGACTCATAAGGACAGCTACAACATAATCATTCCTCCCTCTCCACACATTCCCCCCTGGGTCTAACTGTGGAATATTCTTAGCTAGCCAAAACATGCACATGTAAAAAGGACTTTGTTTTGAATAAATGTGCAAAGAGGCACACAAATACAGTGTTTATTCCTGTAGGCTAATGTTTTCAGGCTTAGTTATATACTTGCCTTCGCATTTTTTAGTCCCTGAATCTAATCCAATTTTCCAAAGAAGTTACAGCATTCTCAACAATTTTGTAGCCATGACAAAGATTCAAGATGCTGATTTAGAGAGTTAATTTGCACCAGTAAATTTATCAGAATTTTTGTAGAAAATTATTACTTCAAAAAATGTCTTCGTGATTAGGGCCAAATGAACAATTGATTTTTTTTTCTGTCATGCATTTTAAAAACTGGTTTAGGTGAGACTATTGTCCTGCTTAACAAAATTACTTCTTCTGCCTTCCTCAAAATTTCATTGAGTTCAATTAAAAAAAAAATCTGTAAAAGAGGAGGCAAAGACTGAGATTCAGAAAACTGTTTGAGGATGCAGTGGTGTTGTTATTCTCCTCTTGTTCAGTCGCTTAGTGTCTAAGAACACTTCTCTGAATGTCAAGAGACTGGTTCAAATCCTTCTCAGAACTGGTAAACTTTAATCAGAAACCCTTCTAGGTGAGTTTTCTAACTAGGCTGTAAGTACTTGGAGCATGCACTGAGTCCCTTCTCATGGGATTGCAGCTGTACTTTTTACTCAGGACTGCTGAAGTATTTCATGTAGAGGATGATTCCACGGGGTCTTGCTTAGAGCATGTGCCTGGGGCTTGCCCCAGAGATTATCTGTTCAACTGAATATAATAAAAAATATCACTGGAAAAAGGACTATATAGACAAATTTTCTTCTCCAACTGCAGTTCCTTCCTTGGAATATGGGACTTGTGGTGTCCAAGCTTCTCTGGGAAAGAAGGGAATACATTTTGCATCATTTGCATCCTTTTGGAAAAGGGAGAACAAACCCGCATCCTTTCCTTGTCCTGACTTCCCCCTCTCTTCTTTTTCTCTCATCAGGTATTATTTGTGGCACAGTGTATGTTAACTTGCAAAACTAAAAATAAAGGGAGGTCGTGAAGGTGAACTTACACTTCAAGCTACTTTACAATTTGTTAGTAGAATTCTAAAACCCCTCTGTTCTGACACTCTCTGCTGCTACTTTCTCAACTTGACTAACAGATCACCCTTTTTGCCAAAACACACCCCGCAGCCAATTGTCACACCAGTGTATATCTGGTAGCTATGTTAGTGCACCCTTGGAAACAAGAGCAATGTGTATCACAATATTTTGGCAAGAATATTAGCTGTTTAGATTTTCATATGTACTGTTTTAGAGAATGTGTAAAGGCTCCTACCCACACCTTGCAACAGTTAAGAAATGGCATAAGGCCAGGTAAGAAGTCTAATTGAAATATCATACGAAGGGAAAGAATCTGGAGCACAGTGGTATCACTATGTAACAAGTCCACCGTCTAACAGTGGAAAATAGTCAGAAGGAACATGAGGTGAGAGGAAGAACCATCCATATAGTTCAAAGAGTAAACTGAATGTAAAATATCCAGATTCAACCTTACATTTATAGTAAGGCAACAGCACACAGCTAACCCTCCTCCAGTTCTTGTTGTTGATACTTCAGTCTGGCACAGTTGTCTTAAACTGTAGGAAACGTGACAAAGCTGGGGACTCTGTGGCTGTGAGGAGCAAGCTGCCATGCAAAGAGGATGCAAAGAGGATGCTGTGTTTTCCCTTCATCCTGCCACTGTCGAGGGATGAGGAATCACATTAGACAGGCTGAAGCCTTCAATGTTACATGCCTCCTCTAACAGGAATTATTAACAACAACAACAAAAAAATGCTGGCTACATCAGATGTACATTTTAAGTGGCTAAGCAGCAACCAAGAGAATCCCTAGATGAATTTGAACCTTGTTGACGAGTCTTGTGTGATGTGCGCAACTACTTCAAATGCAGGTAATCATTCCTTCTTCAGTAACAAAACTGTTTGATGTGACCCTGATCTGAGAATGCCATTAAGCCCATCTTTAAATATGTGCATAACAATCTGAAACAAAGTGGCTTTCTGAATCTGGGTCACCTGTGGATATACATCTAACAGGGATTACTAAACAGGGCCTAGAAACCAGTGTTTGCAAAAATAGAGTGCCAAAGCTGGGATCCCAGGAGCCTCAGGCTTCAAAATGGCTGAGTGGCTTAGTGGTGGATGGGGCCGCTTGGGGGCACATACCTTACCCTGAAAGCTGCTCAGCACAAGTATTTCTGCATTGGTCTTTTGGGAGGGGGCAGGAAGGGGAGGAATTTTTTTTTTCTTGTGAAATGTTAGTTTTGCAAAAGGTTTGATATGCGCAGACATCAAGGCACAGGGCTCACCGTGAGAAATGCATGAGCTCAGGAGCAGTAATGTGGACAGTGTGAGCAGCCCACTGCTGCCCTGGAGCCAGCTACATGTTCTTTCTTCTCTAGGCACAGCCAAACAACAGGCTATAGGGTATACCAACTACTCCAGCTGTTTTCAGCCTACCCCCTGCACCATCCCACTATCCACATTGAAAGCCACTAGATGTATCCATGTGGCTCCAGCTGTATCCCAATGCGTGTGTGTTTGGAATCACTCCAGCAGGGCTGGGGAGGGCACGTCTCAAACTTTGCTCACCAGGGCAGAGGGCGGCAATGCTGTAATGGGCCTCAGGGTCAACTACAGCCCTGAAAGAAAGGCAAGGCACTGCCATGCTGGGTAAAATAAGCATGGCTGGAAACAACCTTACTGCAGGGCTGCATGCCCCGTGCAAGGTCACTTACCTTGTGAGGGAACCAAACCCAGCCATTCTGGGCTTACCCCACAAGCTATTCATTTCAGTTAGGTATTTTCTCCTTGAATAAGTAGGACAAAAGGGATGTGATATGCTGAATCATTTAGGGAAAAAAATCACCCTGTCAAGCAGATTATCATCAGCTAAGCAAGGCCCTGGAGGACAAAACCTCAGCCTCTAAATTATACATGCTGAATGCCTCTGCTTTTGCTCTATTGCTGAGGCAAAGCCTGTACTGTATGTTTCAGAGACGCTAAAGAAAACATGAAAGCAAAGTTATATCACAGCTGGTATTTGCCCGGTGATTCCACCTTATCCTCGGGAATAGCAGGTGTCCTAGACACACCAAGTCCCTAGCAGGGAGGGAGGGAGGGGATGCCCAGTGTCTTGCTTTGTAATTGTTGGCAGAGATGCCTGTGGGGTCAATCAGCTGCTGAAACATTAGAGCATATAAAAGCAGGGTGGGGGAACTGCAAACCTCCTAGAAGAATGTACACCCTGCACGTGAGAGGGAACAGATGCATCCTCAGGAGGAGGGTGTCACTCTTGCTTGTGCTACTCCTCAGACATGTCTTCTGTTTACTGTCTAGCTTTTTCTCCTGATTTCACTTTCAAAGATACCTGTGCACATTAGCAGATGGTTGCCTTTCTGGCTATATTCTCTTTCCAGAAGGTGTTTAGAGTCAAAGTTTAAGTGACAACACCCCTGCATTTGGCTTAACACCTGACATTGGTGTCTGGGTTGCTTCAGGTTTGAATGTGATACTAGCAAAATTGCACAAATAATTTTCTTATTGGAAATTGCCCCCTGCAATTGCATTTCACTCACAGGTATTATATACCAAGACAGCTGTTCTCCACTGAATTATATTATTCTAACCCAAGACTTTGGATATTAAATTAACAGTTTCTTATCCAGGCGATTTAGAGGAGTGGCGATATGAGATTCTGGTGTGCATCTCTGGAAAAAAGCTGTAGCTTTTCCCCGTGTTACTAGGTGCAGCTGCTCTTCTAGGATCTTTTCTGCTGACTGCACTGATCTGTCTGGGCTTGTTCTGCAATGAGCCGCTTTTGCTTTTCCCACTAAAATGCTGCTTTTGTGACCATTTCTATGGCAGCCACTGTCTATGATGGTAAACCCCATTCGCTGTGCATTAACATAGTCTCTGAATAAAGCATTTTGTTACATTCCATCCAGAGAAATCCATCTCACCTGAGGAAATGTGTGGAAAATTACCTGTGAAGCATAGGGAAGGAAGTAGGGTCTTTTTCCTGCATTTACTTCCTTGCAGCTAGGTCACATGGCACTTTCTGTGCACACACTGGGAAGCACAGACACTCATCAGTCTTAAGCATCACTTTCCTGGACTGCAGGTAACAGCATAGTGGGAAAAGACGCACTCAAGCATTGCTACATCCTCTTCTTATTTGCGAGCATGAGCAAACCCAACTGGTACAGCTAGATCAACCAAAGTCTTACATCTTCTGACCAAGACAGGCAAAGGGGATCGTTCCTGCACCCTGCCCCTTAGGACAAGCCTGTAAGCACATAGGCTTATGATACTGAGTTTTACTCTAATAGAGGGAAGACAGTGTAGGCCTGAGTGTGCATGCACAAGAGTTTAACATGCATGAGCTTCACACCTCTAGGTAATAACTGGCATCAGGACCTTTACAGTAATTCTGGTCTGCTCCAGGACTGTGATAGTAAGCTGTCCCCTTACTCTGAACAATAGTAAGATTGAGTTCCCATTTAAAAACTGTATTGATTTTGATGGGAGTTTTGATAGAGTATGGGTGTTGAAGGACTGCCAAATTTGGCTGTTAATCTTCAGGATGGCTTCTTTCTGCTTGGCTGAGTGTATGCCTCATGTTTGCTGTCCCCAGTGTGAAGGATTTAGGAACTGTCAATATCTCTGTTGATATATGAAGCACTAAACACAGTGGGAGCAAGATGGACATTTGGGTCACTCCTGCTGAGGTCTGGTATTTAGACTAGGGTAATTTAACAAGTGCCCACTTTCTGCTGTCACCCTGCAAGAGCCTATTGCCCCTGGAATACAAACTGTGAAATCTTTTGGGTACCTACTCCTCTGTTGCCAGTGCTGCAGCTCCACACTTAAGCTGAGGCACAGGGTGGTTCCAGTTAACACATACTCACCATTTTGTCTCCTGCCTTTGCTGTGTGGGGTGGTCTCCCTGCCAGCCCAGCCACCGCTGACCTGGCACTGCTCTTAGACGTGCTCTGCAGAGCAGTGGCTGCTTGATCCTATTTTGGGTAGGCAGCAGCAAGGTGGGGCTGAATTTCAGAGGTGCTGAGGATGCACCACTGCCATCAGTCCTCCTGGAGTGCTCCCTGTTCCTGAAAGCTAAGCTCTGTATATTGTGAGACAGGGCAACCTGCACAGGAGAGTTCTTTGGAAACTGTGTTTCAGGTGTCTATCTTCCTAAATTTACCATAGATAGATACCCTGTTTCAGTGAGAATGAGTCACTTCCGCAAATGGTCTGGTGCTTAGACTGCAATGGCTTCTGCTAGATGCCTACAAAGTCTGCAAACTGTTGTGGCTGAACTAACAGGTTCACCAAACATATATGTCAAACAAGACTTTTAGAGGGGGTGATTCCTTTTTAGTTATTTCATTATTTATTTCTTTATTAAGAAATGCCTGGCATTTTTGTCACAACCTTAGCTGACAAAGCGTTTTCTCACCACATTGCCTCAAGACAGCACAGAAGATTAATGTTTGGAATATGCTAAGCTCTTGAAAAAATGTAAAGATAATATCAGAAAAGTAATCCAACATGTTCCCAAAGCTCTTAAACACAAGTGATGACATTCTAATCTTTGGGGAAATGCAGGACAAGTGCTGTCAGCCTTTCAGAGTGGTGTAGGCGTGTTGCAGTAGAGGGTGCAGAACCAAGGCAAATTCAGCCTTCAGGAAAAGGATCACTGCACTTGCATGGAGTCCTCCAAAACGCATAAAATCCATAGTACACCAAAGAAAGTTCTTTGGCTGAGCCTGTGGGTGTTAGCTGGGTGTGGGATGTGTTCCTAGCTGTTCCTCAGAAGTTTCAGTGTGACTTTGGGGCATATGCATCCCATTCCCACATCTGTAGAAACAAGATCAGCCCCAGGGCCTGTGCTGCTCAGGGCTGAGGCAGGACAGCTGAGCAAGGCCAGGAGAGCTGAGGTGGAAGGGTCCTTGCCCACAAGAGCAGCGTCCTTTATAGATTAAGCCCTTCTGGGAACTGCCAGTTCTACCCAGGATTGGTGGAAAGGTGGTGGAAAGGCTTCCTTTTTATTAACTGAGCCTTACTTACATTTCAATGAAAGCAAAGGGACTCCCATTGACTTTTACTCTAGGACCAAAGCTGAAGAAGGGCAAGAAGGGTCATGCAGCTTGGCACAGGTTGATTCCAACTATTGCAGAGAGCAGGCAGATGCAAGTGCACTGCTACTGGTGTTGTTCCATTACGCTGTTCCACAGCAAAGCCTTTAGCTGTCATCTAGGCATGCATAAATAGATTGGTTTATTTATAAATCTCCACTTATTATAGTAACTCATTATTTTGTCTGACTTTCTTGAAAGGATGACTCTCTTGAAACAAATGCACAAGTTAAGGAAAAAAAAAAAAAAAAGCAAGACAGAAAGCCCCAAGCCAAACAAAAGAATGCTACAGCTCTAAAGCTAAGCAAGATGATCCTGAGAAATGGAAAATGTCCTAAAATTCAAATTAAAAAAAGGAAATGTGTTCTTTTGGATTCTGAGCCTTTACAGCACAGTAAAAATATGTGACTTAAGAAGTCTCTGTCCCTAGTACTTGCAGGTCTTGCTTGCTTGTTTCTTTAATTTTTATTAAATTAAATGCTTGTGTGTAAGTTGACTCCATCTGCTGGGCCTTACACATGGTATTAAGTATCAGTTTTGCCCATTTGCAGTTTTATCTTAAGTTGAGCTTGCCAGCCAGCAAGGGAGAAGTTTACATTAGCTGTGAGGTTACGACCATAAAACTGTGACTAGCTCAAGGAAAGAAAGTAACTTGACAATATTTCAAATACACCCACTGGACCAGGAATACTATATACCAACAATCACAAAAGAATACTTAATTTTCAAAGCTATCCCTGTGGTTTCATAAGCTTTTGCCTCTACCAGAAATGCAAGAAGTAATAAAAGAAGACATGGTTCTGAACGCTATAATGGATCCGGAGGGAGCGCAGGTGGGGCAGATGATTACAGCACTTGACTCCCTGCTATGGAAATGGACATATCTGAATAGAAATTTCCCTTTAAAACTTAACAATGAGGTTACAGCTCCTGGGACTGCATAGTGCTGACTGGTACTACTTTTCTGACACAGTTTTCTTTAGTAACCTAAATAAAAATATCAAATTGGTAGTAGTACCTTCCTTTCAGAGACTCACTAGGCTTCAGGCCCCAAATTGTTCACAGCCCGTGTATGTCAGGACAACTTTGTGGTTAAGCCCTTCTTCCCAAGGATCTTTTGAGAGCAGAGCATCCTATGAGGAAAAGCGCTAAGTCTGTTAGAGCCTGTAATGTGTCAGCCATTAATCTGGAAATTCTTTATAAAAAGAGAGTAGCCTGATTTTAAATCTTCAAGTGGGTGGTTTTAAATTATCCAAAGTATTAAATTATTCAAAGTACTGTATTACAAATCCAGCTGAGTAATTCAAATTTCAACTATAAATTCAAAGGACCATGAATTATCTGACTGGTATTACATGATTACCTCAAAAATCTTAATGACGAAAAAAAGCATGTTTCCCTGTAAAATTATCAGATAAATTAGAAAAACCTAAACCACCTCCATAGCATGTTTCAATTGTTGCAGCAGGCACTAAAAGCGTGAAAAAATATCATAGAGAAGTTCTTTATCTTTCACATTTTGCACTGCCCAAAATATAAAATGTCTCTTTTTGTTCTTTTTATGCATTGCTTCTAAATCTCTAATCATTACATTCTGATTGTTTGTGTGCTTAATCACTGCTGATCAACACCCTTTTTCTACACAGCATTGCCAAAAATGTTTGTTTGCAGTTGCCCTTGTGCTCTGAACAGTGCCATTTCCCATGCATAGCTTCCTGTGCAGGGAGGCAGAGCGTTAATACCCTGTTCAGGTAATTCAGAGAACTCAGTGACACATTGACATAATTAAATAATGCCATCAGTCTCTGAAGTGTACTCCCTATGGTGATGCACCGCGTGAGAATCCTCCTAATACAACACCTATGGGTTTCTTATACAAAACTGACTTTACTGTAATGTATTCCATTAGGAGAGCTGAACTTTAATGGATAAATCATTATTTTATTTTATTGGTATTTCATGGGTAATGGTACAGAGCTTCTGCGCACTGGATTCTGTTATACTTTTTTCCAGCTCAATTAAAGAGCTGTCTCTTCAATGTCTTTGCCACAGAGGTGCCAGCCTCTTCAGTGTAATGAGTTAAAGTGGTCTCTGACTACAATGCAGGTTTTGTATTGCAGAAGTTCTTCTGAGCTCTCTTCTAAAACCTCTACAGTTTTTAACAGCTGTTTTGAAGTGTGGGCATCCAAAGCATGACACAGTGTTCAAGAAGGGTGTCCTCAAATATTAAATTGTACCTGTCTCTGATATGTCCATCCCATAGCTGTAACCCTAAGCATTTCTCCCATCACACCATTCTCACAACAGCCATCAGGCAACATGAGATCCCAGTGCTCAGGAAAATGGCTGGGAGAGGGCTCTCTGCAGCGCTGCAGCTGCTCCAACATCAGGTAATGGGCAGTATGGACCACACTGGTTGTGACAGCAGGGCAAGGCTTCAGCTCTAATATCCATTGCTCTTGTCATATGCTCCAGCTAAACTTTCTCACAGCAGAGTTGAACACATTTGCAGTGCTGCTGTCTCAGAAAATCAGGGGAAAAGCAGAGGAGAAAGCTGGGACAAAGGACCATACACAGGCTTTGCTTAGCAGCTTCTCTGGGCTCTCATTCCTTGCCAAGTTTTTCTGCTGTTTTCAGACCTCCATGTGTCCTGCCCTTCCTGTTCTTGCTATGTTATACACGAGCTTTTGGTTTCCTACCTTGTATCACCTCTTGCAGTTAGGCTTCCTTTGTTTTACCCATTCCTCGCTCTGAGTCCCTGCCTTGCCTGTACTATTTATTTATCCATTTAACGCTGTTCTCATGATTATGGTATTTGGGCACCAAGCAACTCAAATAAACTGACTACTTCATTGGCTCAAACTGTTCTCATTTGTGTCAGTTGCCTGGTAACAGCTGTTGTAACTGAAGTTGCAAAATTTTCAGTGAAAAAAGAATCCTGTGCTCCCAAGCAGCCTGAACTTGAATAAAACTGCAAACGGAGCTGGAATTTTCCATGCTTTGGGCCTCTCCCAAGCTGATCTCTTGCTGTCAGCTTGGAAAGCTCAAAGAAAACCAAGTCAGCCTCCTTAAGGTCCTGTGGGGGGAAGTGCAGAAAGCCCTACTTGTGTCTCTGGTGCCTTAACTCCCGTCCTCGCTGCACTCACATGAATGCAGATCATTACCTGAGCCCTGCAGCTGGCTGGAGGCTGCAGGAGAAGCTCGCTCTGGGCTGGAAGGTGTTCCTGACTCTCAAAATGACAGAAGGTTTGCCTCTGTCTCTGCCAGTGGTTTCCACCCTGCAGCATTCAGTTTTGAATCTGAAAGATGTTTCTAATTACAAGCATTGCAGAGGCAGCCTGGGAGCTGGGAGGCTGCGTGATTTTAGCTGTTCTGAGGAGAGGAGGCAGAGGGTGCTGCAGCCAGGCACGAACCCCGCTTGCTTCCTGGGATGAGACCTTGGTGGCTGTGTGCTGCAGATCTGGACAGTGCAGGTGGCACCGCCTGGGACCCGGCCTGCCCAGCGCCTGTCTCACGCTTTGCCTTCATGGACCGGGAAATCATGGACCCGGAAATCAAAGTAGGGGGCAGTTTGATAAGAAGGTAATTTGGCTGCTGGAAGAAGCAGCTTTGATTCAAACCCTGGGGCGTGGAGGATCTCTGCACAGCAGCAGGGTGGCAGCTCTTGGGAGCACCCTTCTTGTGTCAGGTCCTACCTGCCCCTGCCCACCACTGGTGCTGGGATGCCTGCCCTTGGAGCTGCAGAAAACACCATTAAAACTTCTTCCCAAATTACTCCTAGATTGTAAAAGACTTAATCCTCCTGCTAAGCAGGGAGATGTTCAGCTTCTTGCCAAAAGCACCCTGACCTTGCAGGAACAGACTTTCATGTGACCATAAAATTAACTTCAGGGCCAAAATTGTAACTGCTGCAGGAAACTGTGTGGAAACAAATGAAAAATTAACTGTTAACCTTATAATGAAAAATCCATACTATAGAAATCATGGAGAAAGAACAAAATATTTAGTGGGCCAGTTACAGTAAAAATAGGAAATTTCACTCTTTGTTGCATTAATTGAAAAGCATCTAAAAACACCAATAACATTATTCCATAGTATTAATAATTATTATTCAGTGTTCAAAATTATTTAATGATGAATCCAAATACAAACAAAATTAGTATGACCAGATCCTAATCTATTTTTAAAAATATGAAAGAGCTGTTGAAACAGCAAGCAAAATAAATCAGCATGTGTTTGTCTGTTTGTTTGCTTTTTTCCTTATGGAATTAGTGGGTGTATTTCACTCCCAAAGCCTAGCAGAGGGCAAAAAGAGCATTTTGCCACCCATTTAATGCAAGTTCCGGAGGGGTGAGAAGCTGTTCTTAATGCCAACATGAAAACTTCCCCTCTGTGTTTGTAAATATGTGCACAGATAACAGCGAAGGATAGTGTGTGTAGGCTTTAGCTGCTGAGTGTTTTGGGGTAATGTTCTCATCACAGGAAGAAATCACTGAGATTTTCAAGCCTTGAGGAAAAGCAAATTCAGCTCCTTTGGGGAACTGGCAGATGTGCACTGGTGCTTCCCAAACTTTGGCCAGGTTAGATGGCTTTGAGGTTTCTGAAAACCAGGTTCCTCCTGTGTGAGATTAAAGAAGAGAAACTAAGGAGCATGACGTTAATGGATAACACTAAACAATGTTTGCTTAAATTGCCATGTCCCTTAATTATTGCTTAAATATAATAAAACTAAATCATGTCTAAGATTTTATTTTTGATCCTCATTGATCTCTGCAATGTGTGTAAACATGTTGGGGCAAAATAACTGCAGCTGAAAAATATTATTTATTATTAAACAGTGTGTCTTAAATATCAATACTATGGCCTCCAGCATTAGCTTTGCATTGACTAGAACCATAAGGGTTGTTTTTTCTGTTTTTTTAAACAGATCCAGCACTTGGTAAATACTTAAGCTTGTCTAAACAGATACAATCTTGGTTTATTTTCTGAAAAGCCCTTTGGCTTTGCCTGTAGCTAGCAAGAACATTACTTGCACTTTACACCCAAATTTCAGATTCCCCTTTCTCATCCTGATTAAATTATAGCAAAGGTAAATTTTCCTTTGCCTCAAATGTAACACTTAATAAAATGGACGGTAGGTTTGCTTTGTGGAGTACTGTTCTGTTTTCTTTTTTTTTTTCCTCTCTTCCCAAGTGTCTGGTTTTGGTCCCTTGCCTCCTCTGCTGTGTGACAGCACTTGAGATGGCTGCATTAAGCCTTGCAGAAGGTGACTTAGGGCAGGTTTGTCCCCGGAAGACAAGTGGTGTGTCAGCAGCGCGGGAACCTCTGCAAAGGGAATTTTGAAAGAGTCCATGACAAACCCTGTTCCCATTTGAAGCTAGAGAGTTCAGTAGAAAACTACTTTCTTCCCTAGAGAAGGAAAGATCAGTTTGTTATGGGAAGAAGGGAGAAAGCTGTGGGTAGAAGTATTTATGTCTTGGATGTATTTATTTACAGCTGTGTGATTACGTAGCTGGTGTATTAGGTACTTACTAGTCCTGTGGGTGCAATAAGTCAAGAAAGCCCTGAATATACAGCTACACATAGATGTCAGGGTATGGACTCATGCTCAATAGGTCAGAAAAGCGAACTGTTGGTTTAGGTCCCAAAAAGTCCTCAGGTACCTACCAGACATGGCTGAGGTTTCTCCCCTTTTGTCCACTCCTGTACTTATGTGCTTTGCTGTACAGCTATCCAATTAGTGAAGGGTTAATTTCTTCTGTCCAGCTCAGAACCTTCGAAACAGTATTCTTCCCGGCATGACCAGGAGTGGGTGTTGCAGGTCTAAATCAAGCCTAGGCATTGCACATCCATTAAGCATGGCATAACCACTGGAGATGGGACATTACGTGGTGTGCCTATGCTCCTCACATCTTCCACAAAACGTGGCTGTCCTTGCGTGGCCTCTTCAGCATTGCCTGTACGAGCTGTCAGCTCATGCCGAAGGGCTTGGGAGAGGAGGAGGTGGGGTAGGGTGGGTGTAACCAAGGAGAGGCTGAGTGTAAACTCTGAGCAGATGGGAGAGTTTGTCTTGCCTGATAGCCCTGTGTTCGCATGGAAGAAGAGCTGGGTCCCAGCAGGCACCAGTGGCAGGGAGAAGCCACAGCACTAAGTGGCAGGCAGAGGAAACTCAGGGCACAGAGCCAGGCACTATGAGAGGAGCTTGAAAATCTTTTCCTGTCTGCCACACAGCCAAGCTTATGTGGCCTGTGCTTGTTGCTGTAGCTGGTGGAAAGCTGAGAAATCCCTTAGGAGGAAGGGTATGATAAAATGACTGAGGGCTTTACACAAAGGCTGGCAAGGTGTGACCAGAAGGCATATATTAATGAGAGGGAAGTCGAATTCTCATCTGTTCTACCTGTGAATCTCCACTGAAGTCCGTGTGGGAAGGCCTAAATACAGGAATATCTGAAAACTGCTTCAGTTTAATTATTGTCAAAAAGCTCTAATAAGAATTTGAGTGGCTGAGGAGTTATGCAGTCTGAATATATATCACCAGAGTAAAATCCCATTAGAAGTAGATGCAACTACAAGAAGGTGATAGCTGGACTACAGAATAAAACCCTATTCAAAGACTGATGTAATGTATTTTTCCACAGCAGGGCACAAGTGAAACTTTGAGCTATTGTTTAAAGAGAGAAAGAAACTCCAGCCCTCAGGGCTGCAGTATGAAAGATAGTTAAAAAAAGATCATTAAAGAAAAATCCCTCTTGAAGACTTTGATGTCTATTGATGCAAGGTGCTATTTGTTTTCCTACTGAAGACAAATCTGAAAGACTGCAATTACTAATAAATCACTTGCAATATTGAGCAATTACCAACAATGCAATCATAAAACAGTGCAATAACTAAATAATTATACACTTGTTAGGAGAATACGTCATTGGGCACCTTGGAAAGAAAGAGGAAGGAGGTGAGAATACAAAAGATAGGATATTGGATAGCACATAAACAGCAACAGATACATTCTTCAGACAGAATGCTGAGTAGTTGTATATGCTCAGGGCCAAATCCCAGTCCTAGAGAAAATAAGGCAAAGTTTTAACTACTGATAGGAAAAAATTTTAATAGGAAGGTTAATCCGCCATTCAAAGCACTGAATATGATGTCTGGAAAAGGCCTCTCCTGTCTACTGGCCATCTTCTGTCCAAAACCAGCCCTGAGAGCACCAACTATCTCAGCAGTACTTGTTTTTTTGCTCATCCTAATGATAGTAGGCTGCCACCTCAACTGGGGCGCCAGCTGAGGGTGAGGAGCTCAGAGGAGAGTACTGCACTGCAGAATCAGAAAGGCATGTCTGTGCTGGTTACCATGGCCCAGCGAGAGCCAGTGGAAGCATATTCCCACACTTCAGAGCCGTCTGAAATCCCTGTTGATGCATGGAGGCCACCCTTTCCATACCTGGTACCGAAGGGATTGGGAGTGCTTCAGCTGTAGGAGTTCTGCATGGGGATTAAAAATAAAGGGGGCAGGGGGAGGTGGGGAAGGGGAGAAAAATGGTGAATGGGAAGCTGAGGTTTCATCAGTAGAAGCTGATTATGATGGTAGAGAGTCAGAACATTGCTGTTGTTTAGATTTCCCCCTCAATTAATTTGGGATTATTCCAGAAACATCTGGAGAAAACATCTACATGAATGAATTACCTCTTGGAAAGCAAGGTGTGTATCAGTTACCACAAATCAGAGTAGTATGCTGTTGGTTTGGCTCACAGGTGTTCAGCCATTGCCTTAGGTGTGAAAGCTGGGATACAGTGGAAAAGAATGAAGATTTTGAAATACTGTTGCATAATGCTGTGAAGAGTAGAAGCAGAAAGCACACTATATACCATATACACTAAAGAAAAATATCTGTTGTTGAGGAGATCAAGAAATCATAGCTGGAGGATTTTGGATATGTACAAGGATTAGGGACCATCTGGAAAAAGGATTATGTGAGGGAGCATCCATGGTAAAACATTACAGGAAAGGCGTGGTGCTTAGCATGCCTGACCCAGATAACTTCATAGGCACCATCTACATAAGCAAAGTACAATTTGTGGAGCAGTCTAAAGACTCTGATATTCCTGCAAAACACAATGCCATTCCTGGAACATCATGTAATCCTTTTCAACAGTGATGGCAAAGTACGAGGGGAAGGCAAATAGGAGCAGACTGGGACCACTAGGTGAGCCCAGACTCTAGTAACCAAGGGTTTATGCTCCCTTCCTCCTCCTGAACAAAGGAGAGGCAGGAGGGCTCTACTCTAATCCTCCTTCTGGCATCCATTTTAAGTAAATCCTTTCTGGTCAAGGGAGGGGAACAGCCACTTACACACTCTCCTCCTTCAGCTGCTGAAGGTAATGCAGCTGGCAGCAGGCACAGCATGTCTTTCCACTGAGTCCTTTCGCCTCCCTGCCGTGTCGCTACCTGCCGTGTCGCTAGAAAGATTGATTTGTGATTTCAGGGACTGAAATTTCCTCCCTCCTTGAGCTCCCCCCAGGCTGCTCTGGCCTGGGAGCCCACAGCTTTTCCACGTTTAGAGCAGATTCTTCAGCTTTGGGGAATTAATGGGTAAAAACCTTTAGCATCTGTAGCTCATATTACTGGACAGTATAAAATAGCCTGTAAGGAAAAAAAGGGAGAAGACAAAAGAAAGGAAACAGAAAACTGAGAATTGTTGAGAATCTTTTTAAAAACTTGCATCTTCAGCTGTGGTGTAAATGGTCTTTTCATGGACTTTGTGCTAAAATTGACATTTTAAAATCACATATATTAATTAAAATTATATATACTGGCCAGGCTACAGCTAATATAGATGTTGCTCACAGCAGCCACAAACAATGGCTGCAGGCAGAACAACTAATGAAACCCAAAGTAAAAGAAATCAGTGCTAAAAGCTAGAAGTAAACAGAATCTGGAAATGGCATACTATTAAACAGAAACCAGTGGTGGCCCTTGAAAACTTGCTATTTTTTCTCTTAGATAATCAAAGGCCATATTGTGCCTTTAGGTACAGCTTTGAGCAAGGAGAGATACACAAATTGCATTGCTACAGGAGTAGCCTCAGGGTGGGAGAACAGAGTCAGTGTAACATCCCGCCGGCTCAGATGGGTAAGCAAACGTAGCGTAGCGCTCCGCCGTGCAGCAGCTGCAGGCGTCCTCAGCTAGCAGCGCTCTCCTGAGGAGGGGTGACAGTGTCTGGCTTCGTGCTTAGAAGAGCAAATCACCACAGCAACACTGTCACATTGTATGAGGGCATCCCATGGACACGGGCTCTAAAATATACATTTAACACAGAACGATCTGTACCAGAGCTGATTTGACAGACCCCAGGATCTTAACCTGAATTTCCTTGGTCAGTGGTGTAGTAAAAGGGCAGGACCTTTGTTTTCCTCTCTAGCTCAAGAGGAGAATTCCTCATGTACAACTGCTAAAGAGTTTTGTCCAAAAATCCTCATGAGGAAAAAGTTAAGCCTGTCTGATTTTCAGGGCAGCCTATGTGCTTCTGCTTAACCTCAATTTACCATATTCCCTGTTTGTACATTGAGCTACATGGAGATGAGCAAGATCATCAGGGAGGCGTGGCTCAGACCAAATCCCAGGTGATAGCACACAGCTGACATTATCACAGAGTTAATAAAGGAACCTCCAGTTGGTAGTTTAGCCTTACTATGGAGAATCAGGGATAGTGAGGGCTGGGCAGGCTCTCTACCATCTCACTGCCTGATAATGTTTGCTAACACAAGACATCTCTTCCACAAAGTGTTGCGTCTTTCCATACTATTGCAGAGCAGAAGGGCATCTTAGTCCCTTCCTGGATGTCCTCTGGGAACATCCTGCCATCCTGGCACAGGGGTTGATCCTGGCTCAGGTTCACCACAGACAAGAATAAGACTGACCAAGTGATAAATGGGACCTTCGTGTTGGTTATGGTCCAGAAAATCACCCTTCATACCAGATGAGGTTAAGACTCGAGTGAAGCAGAATTTAGTAGTCCAAGTGAAAACAACAGTAAGATTTTTTTTGGATATGTGACTGAAAAAAAAAAATCTGGGATTATATCCCCTTATGCCTTTAAGTTAGCTTCAAAAGGCTTTGCTTTTTCTTTCTGTAAGTCCTAGCAATTCTATCACTGAGGTGTTTACATAACTTTGTGGCTGAGGACCATTTTAAAGAAATATTTCAACACACAGCTTTTATACATAGATCTCCCCTGAGGGTCTATTTAGATTTTCCTTCCCCTCTGGATTTCTCTGAACATACCTTTGGTTTTTTTGAGGGACTAATTTCTGCACCTGCCATACTTTTAAGAAAGTTAATATCTTTTGGACTTATTTAGACAGACCCATCTCCTGCCCACACTGTAAACAGAGCTTGTTATCAACAGCTCTTATGCTTATTTAACTGTAAACAAATCATTATCCAATTGTGAGCAAAACATTCCTTTCCACAGTACAGGGTGGGGTTTGGCCCTCAGTGTTCAGTTCTTGGGCACTCAGCCTCTTTTTTTACAGGTATGCATATATTGAGAGGTATACATGATGCCAGTAGAACCTGGAAGGAAGCATAGGTTGCTATTGCATAGGTTGTTACAGCCTGGCTGCCTGCCTCAGATGGTGAGGGGTCTCTGCCAGCCCTCCCCTACCTGTCCTGGAACAGCAGCAGGGAGAAGGGACCCTTCCTCATCTGAAGGGACAAGGAGAAATGGGACCCACTTAGACTAACTGAAACTGGATTTATCCTATCTGATTCTGTGCTTTTATTTAGCTGCTACAGAGGGTATGGTATTGGCTATTCAAGCACACTCTTCTTTCCGTATAGAACATAGATATTAAAAAAATTTCATTGTTGAGCTAAATCAATATAGTATGAGTTGAAAGAAGATCCATGGTGAACTAGGGTGGCATCATGAATGGAAACTGAGAATTATCTTGCTTTGCAAGTCTATCTCACAATTGCTTTATTTATTGTTTCAACTTTAAATGAGGTTCAAATTAAACTTTTGCAAGAATCTGATTTTATATAGATTGTAAACAGATTTTTTTATATATTGTATTTTTTAAAATTCTACTGCAGTTCCCAAGAATGCTTGTTAGTTTGCTTTCCCTTTATTCACCAACATTGTACCACTGAGACTTGGCAGTGAAAGTGGTTTTATTGATTTTCACTATCCAAGCTGGGAGAAATGCAAAACATATTAGCAGGAATTATGACCTTTTTTGCCTTTAGTAATTGAAGGGTTTACTGGTAACAACACTCACTAAGTTGCAAACAAATATATTTTACTGTGTTAACAGAAAAAAAGTTTGAAAAATCACAAATCAGATCTCCAGGGATTATGCGATTGATTTAAATTATAAAGTTTATTCTTTTATTTTCATCTGGTTCAACTTTATCCCCAAATCCATTCCAGTCTGAAGCCCAGGAAAAAAACATATTTGTAAATAACCTCTTAATGCTTTTCTGGTCTTTTGGAGTGTACCTGAACTCAAATTGACTATATTCCTTCTACACGGTTTATTAACAGTAGAAGAGAGGCTGAGCTGATAGTGCTTTAAGAGCATCTTCTTTGGCAGCCCTGGCTCCTGATATCAAATAGTTAAATGCCTAATGGGTGATGGTGCAGGAAAGAGGTACTGCTCAGAGCCAAAAATTAAAGGTCAAAACTTGTGTTGTCTTGTTAGCAGCAAAACTAGGAAAAATTCCTTTGCATTTTTCGGCAAGTTGCTTAACCAGTCCATGTCTGCTGGCACAATACTTGTGAATCTTCACTGACATTTGCTGACTGTTTTGGGATCTTTAGATAAAGCCTCATAGATGCAAAAGCAAAGTACTGATTATCCTTACTGCTATTTCCAGTTGTAACAGAGAAACTGTAAGAGCTGTTCAACTTAGAAAAATGTGAATTCTGAAGTCTGAAATTCTAGTCCTCTGGCAGATGCTGTGCTAATGCAATACCACCATGGGAAAGGCCAGGAGGGAGGGCAGGGCTGCTAGTGGGGCTGCGTTACTGGTACAGCAAGAGCCTCCCAGCAGTACCAATGTGACCTGGGTAAGGCACAGAGATGCGACCACATTGCTGTCCGGCAAAACTGCACAGATGAGATGGAAGCCCTCTGCTTTTACATGGAGGGCTGACCAGGCACAGGTGATGATGATGGTGTAAAGTGAGCTTCTACCTGGTCAGCACCTTGTGTTGTGGCTGTAGTTTCTGATTTGGTGCTCAGAAGACAGCCCGCAGCCTGTGTGGAGAGGAGCCAGACTGGATGCCAGATGAGTCGGCTGTAGTACAAAGCCACATGAAAAGTGCAATAGATTAGCTAAGGCAGTCATTTGTGCAAACAACTTATTGCTGTTGATGAAAGTGGAGGTCTTGTCCATTCCCCTTCCTGCTCCCAGCTACGTGGCCCTGCCCTTGCCCAGCTTGCTCTGGGACAAGTCAGACCCTTCCTGAGCAGCCTTAGCTTGCCAACAAAGCAGAAAACAATACTTTCCTTTTTTTCTGTGTTAGTTTTCTACCAGACTGATAAGCTGAAATGGCTCATGGAGATATCCAAGAAGCATCAGGTGGGGAAGGGCCATGGGAGGGGGGAGAAAGACAGCAGTAGCATCCTTCAGCAACAATGAGCTGTTAAATCTACTCATTCCTCTCATGAAACTGATACATGAATGTTATTAATATTATCTCATGGATATGTATATGTATTTGTGTCTGAAACTCTTATAACTAGGCTGCCTGCCAAGCACTGTAAGCTGGTATAAACCAAAAGAGAAAGGCTGCTGCCTTGCTGTGCCAAGCCCTCCCTTGGGCCAGTACAGGCTTTAAATCCCATTATGAAACTGAGCGCTGATTTCTCCTGATTTTCTGGTTTCTGCAGAACTGATTTGGCTGAAAGATAATCTGGAAAAAAAATTAATTTCCACAGCATCTCATTGCACAGACCTACAACTGTGTGTGCTGGCACATGAAAGGGACTGGATAGGAACAAACAGCTGGGGCAGGGCGGGAGGAGAAGTCTTCCTCTGGGGGCAAAGCCAGTTTATGCTGCTTACAGCATTAGCTGGATGATGATCTCCTTAGAATGAAATATGGTTTAGATCTCTGTAAAAGAACCAAGCAGGCAGCCCTTCTTCAATTCACAACAGTATAGTAAAAGCAAGACCTCATTATTAGTCAGTTTTCAAAGTTGTTGTATTTTACTCTAAGTTGAAAGTGGTCATAAGGATGATATTGAAGACTCAGTTCTTAGAGGTCTTGTGCACCCAACAAGAAGAGGTGTACATGACTCTACAGCTGCTTTGGCGTTTGGAAGCCTTCAGCTCTCAAAGGTTCACAGGGGTTTTTTTTTTTTTCCAGGAAAGTATTTTTCTGTCATAATTTCTGATGATCCCATGCAGAAGCAAATGATGTAGAGATGTGATAAGTAAAAATTACCTTCAGCTCTCTTTCTCCCTATTGCAGGCTGTAGTTTCATAAGAAGAAGTGTTTTATGGGAATTCCAGTTCAACACTCTTGGTCTTCTGGTACTTGGCTTCTGAGCCATGCCAACACGACAGCTCTTCTTGCCGCACTGTTCGCGGTCTTGGAGGAACTTACTTTTGAAAAAATGTTCCGAGTCCTTCTTGCTCCCTGCCTCAAGAAGAAAAATATCATGGCCAGCTCTTGGGTAAAGCAAAAGTTTTATTTTCAGAAGGTTGTTCAGATTGAAGTCCCAGAGATAGTTACAGGTAAAACCTTGATATGTAGGTGTTAATTGTTGCCAGCTGGCTTCAAAGACTCTCAGACCGTTTCAGTGTAAACAAACACGTAATGCACCCAGAACACAATAATGTCTTATTTGCAATACCACGCATAACTTTCAAGCACTATCAGACAGTAAACACACTAGTGATTCCTCTGCAATCTTTCCTCCCTCCTCCTTGTTGATGTATGAAAATTAAATACAATCTCAGTTTCTGTAAGATAATTAGCATGCTCATTTAAATAAAACCTTTTCTTCCTTTCTCAAATAACTGGCAGGTCCTTATAAGGTCCTTACAGGTCCAGGTGTAACCATAGACACTTTGAAACCTGCTGTTAATGCTTCAGGCTACGGAGCTGAGGCCAAAACTGTTTTAATTTTTTCCAGACATATCAGCTGGTCTAACACAAGACACTATCTCAGTCAGCAAGCAACATCCAACTCCAGCTAGAGTGCATATCACCTGTACTTTTCAGAACTTGAGAAAAAAAATAAATCATGCCATGTTTTTTCCTGGATGTGTCAGACCTTGCTCATAAACAGAGAGAGAGAGGGAAAGGGAGAGAGAAAGAAAGAAGCCTTTATGTTCACAGTCAATTATTAATCTAACCCCCCCTGTACTCTGTAGCCAAAGCCATACAAGCGCAGGGACCTGGGCTTCCCACCAGCACATCAGCAGCTGAGACAGAGTAGTGCCTTGAACTCCTGCCTCCCGCTCCTGCAGGCTCAGCTCTGAAGCTGCTCTGTGCGACTGGTCCCCGTTATCATAGAACGGCCTGGGCTGAAAAGAACCACAAAAGTCATCTAGTTCCAACCCCCCTGCTGTGGGCAGGGTTGCCAACCACTAGAGCAGGCTGCCCAGAGCCCCATCCAGCCTGGCCTTGAATGCCTCCAGGGATGGGGCATCCACAGCTTCTCTGGGCAACCCATTCCAGTGCCTCACCACCCTCTGAGTGAAAAATTTCCTCCTAATATCTAACCTAAATCTCTCCTCTCTTAGTTTAAAACAATTTCTCCTCGTCCTGTCACCATCAACCCATGTAAACAGTCACTCCCCCTCCTGTTTATAAGCTCCCTTTAAGTACTGGAAGGCCGCAATGAGCCTTCTCTTCTCCAAGCTAAACAAGCCCAGTTCCCTCAACCTTTCTTCACAGGAGAGGTGCTCCAGCCTCAAGAGCAAAGTAAGGTGTGAGGAGCCGTTGCGTCCCTGCCCCAGGTACTCCTGCTGCTCCTTCCCTACAAACCCAGCTTATGGTACCACCAGGAGTCATACCAAGTCTTCCCTTTTCCCCGTCCTTGATTATTTTTCATGTGAATCATTTCTGTAGCCTAGCCGATCTGCTGGTCCCTCCAGCAGTTGGGAGGAATAACGATTTCGTGTTATGAATGCTTTACAGTGGCACTGGCCCACGAGAAACTGTTGGGCCTTGCTCTGCTGCTGGGAGCCAGCAATGAGCTGGTTTGGGGCTGAGCCAGCAGGGACCCAGCGGTGGGTCTGGAATGGCCCCATGGGCTGACTCCAGGGAGACAGCCAGCTGCCCCTAGCACATCCAGCACTGCCCTACCCACCCTGGGGGTGTTTCTGGCCTGCAAGATGTGCTACCTTACCCACGGTGTCTCCTCAAGAAACAGAATATTCCTGTTCCTTTGCATTGCTTCTTTGCTCTGGAGAGAAAAAAAAAGTAATTTTTTTTTCTTGTTCAAAGCATATGGGATGCACATTTCTGCATTTGCATGTGCAAACACACGTACATACCCAGGGAAAGCAGTTCTATATATGGTTTAACAGATTATTTCCCTGTGATTTGCTCTGAAATGTTACAGGCTGGCGGTAGACACGTCCAAATTTGAAAAGGAAAGGAGGAATTATTTACCACTGCAGCAGTCCCACACTCTGCCTGTGTCTGTTTCTGAGGAACTAGCGTAAACTTTTTGCTTGCTGGTGTTTATGTGGCTCTATCCCCATCTCATCCGGAAACTTCACTATTCACTTTAGCCTCCAGCTTAGGCTCTTTCGGCCCCCTTCCACTGCGGCTTCTCTGGTATTATCATTTGGTTATGTTACATGGCACAGGGTGTGGGCTGCCTTTTTTGGATGCTAATCTGAGTTGGTGGGGCATTTATTTTTACTACAGCAATGGTCCCCTTGTGCTGTATGATGTCATGCTGTGGTTTAGAGGTATTTTTATATTGCCTTTTCTTTGCTTTGTGGTGATTTTCAGTTGTACACATCTCTGTGTGTAGATTGATCTTTGATGCTTGTAATCACATTGGGCTGTCTCGTGTATTTGCAGCATGTTGTACGTGATCTGGTGGTAGGTAAGATGCAGGGGCGCTGCTCGGTACAGATAAAATGTACTGCAGAGAGTAGTGGGTGTCCGGAGAGTGCTGCAGAGCCCAGCATCCCGTGGTGCAGGTTGTGTGGCTTTGCCATACCACGTAGCCAAGGGTACGGGCTGTTTCTGTAGTGTATTATTTCTGTACTGTGTTTCTGTTTGTGTTGCTGTACGGTGCTGAGTAGTTACGGTGCTTGGGAGCACCTG
>NW_010140080.1:0-337 GCF_000699245.1 Pterocles gutturalis | reverse complement strand
TGAGTGACGCGTCACGTTGTACTTAGATTCCCCTGCCACTGTCTCGGCAGGTCAGCGGCGGGCAGCACATCACTGTGCGTGTGTGTGTCACTGCTTGGCAGGGCAAGGGCCATGCTGTGCCCTGCTCGTTGCTCCACGGTGCAGGTTACTGTGCATGACCAACCTCCAGTTGTGTTTTGTGTGGCAAAGGGCCTGCCCGTGTGTGCGTGCCCTGTGCCATGCCAGGAGGCTGTGCAGCGAGCAGTGCGCCGTGCCGGCGGCGGCACAAACCAGCGCGGTGCAGGGGTACCCCTGTGCTGGCAGGGAGGCCGCGGGGCCTGCTCGGGCAGGCAGGAGC
>NW_010140079.1:0-19361 GCF_000699245.1 Pterocles gutturalis | reverse complement strand
GCTGCGAGGCTCTGGGGAAGCTGCGTCTGGCGCTTGAAAGGCTTCAGACGCTTTCAGCAGTTTGAACTGTTTGAGCCATCGTGTAGCTGGCCACCTTAAGAAGGCCTTTTAAAAACATTTGTGTATAAAAAAAAAAAAGTTTTCTCTGTTGGAACCAGCGCGTGAGTTTTCCCTGTGGCTTAACGCCCCTCTCAGAGCTCGCAGGGTGCAGAACTCAGTAGCAGGCAGAACTATAAAATCTCTCTCGTTTCCTGCCGCCCTTGTGTACCCAGGAACGGGCCGTGGGAGGAAGCGATGAACCAGGAAGGGAAGAGAAACCCCCAGAGTTCTGTCTGGGCCAAGTGGCAGCTCCTGCGTATTGAAGGAATGAATCCTGATATTGACATTTCCTTACAAATATATTAGATGTTTGTGCTGATTTTTTTTCTCTTAAGTATACTTCAGGGTTAAAAACTGATGAAGAAATCTGCATAAAGTTGCCTCTGCTTACTGGAGCTCCGGTTAACCTATTCCTCATTCTGTTTTTTCATAGATGGCATGAATGTCCTGTTCATAGTTGTGGATGATCTGCGTCCAGTTTTGGGCTGTTATGGAGACAAGCTTGTGAAATCTCCAAACATTGATCAGCTTGCTTCTCGCAGTGTTGTGTTCAGCAATGCGTATGCACAGGTGAGATAAAGAACTTTAGAAAATGTGTTTTCGTTATGCGAAATAATCACTGGTTTATTGCAGTAGGTGTTAGGCAGACCATTGGAAAAAACAAGTATTTATTAACCTTAACTGTTTCCAGTAGAAAATAAATGGTTGGGCTGAACTGTACTGTAGGAACCTATCTCTACTAGGGTGAGCAGAATGAAAACAGGGCGTTTGAATGATGGTAAGTGTGTAGCCCTTGGATGAGCATAATGTCATTCAGATATCTTCAGGCAGCAGCAAAATGCTGCTTAAAGGTGCAGTTTTACTAAATTAGAATTATTTTTTTCTACTCTTTATAAAAGTTTTTTTAATTTTTTTTTAATTTTGAGGAGATATATAGACTTCTGTGGAGGGGTGGCTTGTGTATTAAATATCACTCTTAAATACAGGACTCAAAATCTCACTAATTGTTCTTTAGTTGAATACTTTGTATAGGATGCATACATTCCCACGTTTCTCTCTGCTGAGAAATGAGAAGTTTGAGTCTAATTCTATCTAGGCATTAGGACTTTAAAGCAATAACTCTTGGCTCTTGCCAGTCTGAACCAGAATTGGTGAGGCCTTTGGACTGTAACCTGGGCTTTCCATATGTTTATCCTTTTCATTATTCTTAAGACAGACCAGATTGACTAGACTTTGGGTTTGTCAGAACAGTCCATCTGGCACTTCTGCTTAATTCTGTGGAGGGTGAGCTACTAGATTTAATCACTGTCTTTAATGCAACCTGACTTTTTTTTGTGCTACTAGTTGCATAACCAAAGCTTTTTGTGCTTAGGAAGCGGTTATTTGAGGAAAAATTATAGAGAGGTAAACGTGTATCTTGCTAAAAGCTTGTAGTTGGGAAATGATGTTCTTAATAAGAATGCTGCTCATTCCAGTTTGAAGTGGTAGGAAACACTTCGCTGCAGTTTGTGACCCTTTGGATGTTTTGCCCAGCTACACCTAAGTCAGTTTGTACATGTGTTTTGCTTTTTGTTCTGAATTGATTCTCTTTTTGTCTGGCTCTCTCCTCAGCAAGCTGTGTGTGCTCCCAGCAGAGTGTCGTTTCTTACTGGACGCAGGCCTGATACTACCCGACTGTACGATTTCTACTCCTACTGGAGAGTACATGCAGGAAACTATTCCACGATGCCCCAGTATTTCAAGGAGAATGGCTACGTGACCCTATCTGTGGGGAAAGTTTTTCATCCTGGTTGGTCTGAATTGTCATTTACTTAACATACACCTGCTTAACATGTATATTCTCACAAACAGACTTTACATATAAGTATCAACTGTGCAATTCTTGTCTGTATTGACAATCTAAATCATAATCATGAGCCATATTGTACAATGGTTGTAGGTTGTCTTTAAATCTTAATTTTACATCTTAAGGCATTAGAGATGAATATATTAGATGACTCTTATCTAATGAATATTTTCACATCTTGTCTAGGGATTGTGGGAATAAATGTCTAACATTCTAAAAATATGTCTAGAAGTTAGGTGTCTGCTGAAGATGAAATTGCTGAACAGCTTCATTGTCTTAGTTCTGCGTATACATGTTTCATGTTTCATAATAGGCTGTCTGTCTGCATCAAGAGATACAGAATGTTTGATTAATACTACCAGTTAAATAGGAAATTAGTTCACTAGTTAAAAAGCAATAACACCACTGAGTTGAAATACTGTAATGATGACCCTCTTTTTGGTAATTCTTTACCCCAGACTAAACTGGTGTGGATATATGAACTTTCAGTTTATAGTAAAGTTAATTAAGGATGTAGATGAAGACTGTTATTAATCCTGTTTTTTTGGTGGGTTTTTTTCTTGCTGTTCCTTGAAGTAAGGTTCTTCAAGAGACTTGAGTCTCCTTCACCAGTAAAAGGTGTATTTTTGGGAAAAATGTCTGTCTTAAACTTTTTGACTTTTATTTCTTTTTCTTTTTCTCAGTTGTCACAGATAATTTGAAATGTTTCTTCATTTAACATATCTTTAAAAAATCAACCAACTGAGAAGAAATTATCCTTGTGTTTGAGCTCTTCCTGGTTCCATGAACTATCAAAGCATTTCTGATGTCTTTACCTTTTTCAGGAGTTTCATCCAATTACAGTGATGACTATCCGTACAGTTGGTCCATTCCACCCTTTCATCCTTTAACTGAAAAGTATGAAAATGATAAGGTAAGGGTGATTTGTGGGACCCTGACATAGAAGGGGTTTTAGGATATGACCAATTTTTTTGTGTCAAGCACAGGCTATATTCTGTGGCTTTTGAGACTGCAACCTTGTGCAGGGAAAGAACTAGTTGGCTTCATACTCTCTGTCTTCCAAAAGAAGGTCAGTCTCTTCAGTTGTGTGTCATCTGAATTCATGTGCCCATCTGCAGATACTTTAAGTATTTCTAAATTAGTATTTGGAAACTTAAGTTACTGAGATAGACAAGTCCTTGCAAGAAAGAGTGATCTTGTGTCTAGGTCATGAATTCTTTTATCTGAAAAGTGCAGTTATCAATTTCCACAGTAATCTTGCTCTGCTTAGTAAGTCACAAAACATTGTCAATAGGCTTGATGAACTTAATTCAATAAAGAGCTAAAGGCTGAGTAGGTGGAGGTCATAAATAAAATAATCTTTAATCCGAATCTTTATCATCTGATTCAGTTTTCTAGAATGTTTGTTACTCTTAAGAATCTGTTTTATGTTTATGCAAAGATTGCAATAGCATTATGTGCTGGAATCTCTACACTGCAAAGCTAGCAGCTCCAGTCATGAGGCTACAGCCAACCTGGGCTATGCTTTGTGCTTGTGTTTGCTGCTGAAAAGACTGGTTTTAGCAACAACAGTATTTGTATCCGTGACTTACTCTTCTTTATGTTCATTTAGCAGCTCTCCCAAACACCCTGCTGAGGCCACCTTTTCCTGGCAGCCATTTAGTCTGATCTGTCTTTCTTCCCTGATTAAACATCAGCCACTGCTGGCATTTGCTCAGAAGCTAAGTCAGTA
Organism: Pterocles gutturalis; assembly: GCF_000699245.1. Classification (NCBI taxonomy): domain Eukaryota; kingdom Metazoa; phylum Chordata; class Aves; order Pterocliformes; family Pteroclidae; genus Pterocles; species Pterocles gutturalis. Next base: position 15,684 of record NW_010140079.1, on the reverse strand, counting down.
GCTTCCAGGCAGCTTTAGAGACGATTCTGTTTTGCCATAGACATGGAAGTTGCATTCTTCAACTTCTGAAGCTGTCTGCTCAGTCATCAATGTACTCGGCACCTTTAGTGTTCATAGAAATTGTGAAAATTTTTTTCATATCCAATCTGCAGTCTTTTCTTGGTAGACGGATTGAGAAACAAAATGGTTTGAAAGTCATGGAACAGAGGATTTCTTTGCTTTTACAGAAGTTAAGTAAGTTAACTAAGTTTTTTTTTTTTTTTTTTTTTTAAGACTTGTAGGGGAAAGGATGGAAAACTTTACGCTAACTTGGTGTGCCCAGTGGATGTGACAGAAATGCCCAGTGGTACTCTGCCTGATATTCAGAGCACTGAAGAGGCCATACGCTTACTGAATGTTATGAAAACCAACAAGCAAAAATTCTTCCTGGCTGTCGGTTACCACAAGCCACATATCCCACTGAGGTATCCGCAGGTGAGGAAACTGGAACCTGCAGGGAAAGCAGGTTAGACAAGGGTTGCTTTTGCTTTTCAGAGCTGTTTCCACAAATGCCTTATTGCTATTGTTTGTGGAAAGCAAGATGAAAACCAGCCTTGGTTTTGTGTAATTTCAGCAGTTGCCTGTGTTACATTTTGAAATGTTTAATGAGTTGTGACCACTCAGCCTAAAGCCAGGCTTCTACCACCATAATAGTGACGGCTATTGCATGGAGATAGTGGTCAGCTTGGTGGAGTGTGACATAATGAGGCCTTACAAGATCTTGTACTCCATTCCCTGTTTGAGTTGGTGGCAAAACTCCTACTCATTTCAGAGGACCTTTTATTTTGGTGTTGCTTTGAGATAAAGGAGGCTGGTTGTAGGTGCTTACTAACTCAGTATTTTTCAGGAATTGGTTGGGGCTGACTAGCATAGTATTGCTGCCTTGTACACTCTAGGGGAAGGAGAGTGAAGCCTTGTAAACTGTAAGGATATTAAAGGGTCATGCAAGGGGAAATTGTTGCTGGAAGGGGGAACAGATGCTGCTTTACAACACAAAGTTTGCAACAGTGAAGGCAATCTTTATGTGTGTTTGTGTTGTAAAGGAATTTCTCAAGTTGTACCCCTTGGAAAATATCACGTTAGCCCCAGATCCCTGGGTGCCTGCGAAACTCCCATCTGTGGCGTACAACCCCTGGACAGATATCAGACAGAGGGATGATGTGAAAGCATTAAATGTTAGTTTCCCGTATGGACCGCTTCCCGATGACTTCCAGGTAAGCTGGAGTGCACTGAAGTCAAACTGCCTTAACTTGTTCAAATGCAGGGGAGCAGTCTGCTGCTCTTAGATGTCCCCAGGTATTCAGCAACTGACAGTTTGCAAATACTATGACTTCCCTGCCTTGCACACTGTCACCTCTTGCTTTGTAGGCAAACCTTTGCTGTAACTGCAGTCAGGGTAGCAGGGGTGGGGAGGAAGAGGTCAGCCATCAAATAGTGTTAGTAGTATGTTCTCCTGGTTTGTGTATAAGGGAATGTATGTAGCAGCTACCATTGTTCCGTTTATTTTCATTATCTGAATCTTTATCTGGTTCAAGCCACCGCTCGGCGTATCTTCTTTTGCAAGATTTCCCTTGATTTTCCAGTGCTTATACCAAAATAATGTGCACTGGCTGGACCCTGAGAGAAGCAGAACAGATCGGTTTGCAACATTTTGTTTGAAAGAACTTCTGGGAGATAGAATTTTCTAACTACCCCCTCCCTGTTTACCTTTTCTGGGACATTAATCATGTTGCAGACACTTAAAAAAAATAAAAGTTTACAAGTAAAATCCTTTAGTTCCTTTACTTACACAGCCACTGGTTCCTCCTGTGTGTGTGTGTCTAGGGAAAAGCTAACTTTTCCCCCTCTCCCCTTTTTTCTCAACTTGCAGCGGCAGATTCGTCAGAGCTATTATGCAGCAGTTTCTTACCTGGATATGCAAGTTGGCCTGCTCTTGAATGCTTTGGATGATGTAGGGCTCTCAAATGACACAATAATAGTTTTTACTGCTGATCATGGTAAGCATTTAAGTCTTTCTCCAGCTCACTGTTAAAAACTTAATTGTGCAACTCAGTGCTGGCATATTAATCAAATATGGTTTTATATAATGTACAGCAGAGCTACCACACTTTGTTATCTGGCTTGTCTCTCTCTAATTAATGGACTGACACAGGCTTCTGTGGCTGCACAGTTCTGTCCCCTGCAGGCACCTCTCTTTACAGGTTGAGGGTTTGCTAGTGAGTGATGAGACTGTCTGCCAGGACACTGGGCTGAGCTTGCTCTGTTCCCACCTCCCACCTGAGGAACGAGGAACGGCTCCTGCTGGGAACAGTGCTGTGAAAGGACAGCAATCGCTCCTCCCCCCCTTACAAATTGTAGAGAGCCAGCTGGTACAGTGGGTGACAGGCTTTCTCATTAACTGGTGGAGTGTGTTTTCTTGCAGAGCATATAAACTGATAGCAATATGGCTCCCCCCTCAGAACTGAGGTTTTGCACACTCTGGATCCTGGTGGCAAAAAACTGAATTTGAATCATGAGACAAATGCCTCAGGCATTTAATGTTTGTTTTGATACTCTAATATTCATTAAAATAACCCTCCTGTGATCCCTCTAATTGGGAGCTGGCTTAGCTGACTTAAAACAGTTAGGATACGGCTTAACTAAATCAATTTAAAGTCACATATTTAGTTAATTTGGGTTGACTTGTGTGACTGTTGTGTATAAACAAGCCCTGATGAGTTATAGAGCAGTGGGATTAATACCTCTGGTGCTAAAGTGACTCTGGATGTTCCTTCTGGATGTTACCACTTTAACCTGGACTTTCTGTTGTAAACTGAATTCCTCTTTTCATTGCTGTGCTTAACTGTAAACAGCTGATGTTTCCAGTACCATGGCTAGCAAAGTGATAAAAGAAAAATATCATGTGTTAACATAATTGTCAGAGCTCCTTTGTCTTCCCCCAAAGTGAAGTTGGCAATAAATCTGCCTGGAAGGAAGTCATGTTGGCATCTCTTCCAAGAGGAAGAGGAGAGCTAAAGAGATTTGATCTCTGTTGCTTCCTCAGGGGTAACATCCTGATGTGTCAGTCTGGCATAGATAGCAGCCTGGGCTCCAAGGGATGTTCAGTTACAGCGTTAACAGGAGTATTGGAGAGCTGGCGGAGGCCCAGAGCTTAAATGAGTGCTCTGTGAAATTGATCTTGAGACACTTGCAGTCACTGTGACAGACCCCAGTTCCTCCTTTCTGGTGTTTTAATGCTGATTTACTAATTATAATCTGGAGTAGGGTAAATAAGGAAAGGTGTAAGTACTTCCTTAATAAAAGGGTATCAAGTTGCAAGATGTAGGTGGCTGTTGAAATAACTTTCACATTAGAGAAAAATCTTGTTATATTTAAATATAGATTGTTATTTGCCTTTTAATATCACCTTGATAACAGACCGGTGGCCTCAACAGCCAGAGTCAATTTACAGTGAAAGAGAAATTACTACTAAATTACAACCCAGTGTCTGCTCTGAATTGTGTTTTTTGTCGTCTAGGGTGGTCCCTGGGCGAACATGGTGAATGGGCAAAATACAGCAATTTTGATGTTGCGACCCGTGTGCCGCTGATGTTTTACGTACCAGGAATGACAACTTCCTCTGTTAGACAAGGAGAGAGGGTGTTTCCCTACCTTGACCCTTTTAGCCATGTTTTAGACTTGGCACCTCAAGGTAAATTTCCAGCATTTATTTCTTGTTTGCAGTGGATATATGTAAAGGAGAAGCGTACTTTGCTTACAGGCAGCTTGAGTCAGTGTCATTGACTGTGCTTCTTGTGCTGAGGAGGAACAAGATGGTGAAGGGAATCCTTGGACACAAACTTTTGCTCTGGTTACATTTGCTTTAGTGGAAACAGCTAGATGTCTGCATTAACACAGCAGGTGATTTATTTCTGTGTGATGTAGGTGCCTAAAAGCATACTTGACCTACTTTTGTAGTGGTGGCTGCTATATTTCCAGCAGTGATTAGTAAACATTCTCTGTGTAGCATCTGTACGTAAAATAATGGCATTGGAAATGGCTTTGATGGAGGCATTCTCCTGTTAAGCTATTGATACTGGAATTTGCTTTGTCTTTCTGAAGAGCTCTTTTTCATAGTAATGAATATTACTGTCTTGAAGGCTGCACATTTGAGAAACATAAGTGCAAAAATTTTCTGTTTAAAAATACATCATAAGTGCATAGACTAGCATCTTCAGAGCTAACCGCCACACCTTAATTGCCTTGATTTTGTTACCCCACAAATCCAGTACAAAGCACTTGTAATAAAAGACCAACTTAATTATCAGAATAAGTTTCTAAAATGTTCTACCAGTGTCGTGTCAAACCATTATGTGCTGTAACTTGCATTTTGATGTTTCTTCTAGGGCAAAGGAAGAAAGTGGTTGAGCTTGTGTCTCTGTTTTCAACGCTTGCTGAACTTGCTGGCCTGCAAGTTCCTCCTGTGTGCCCAGAGACTTCGTTTCACATTGCGCTGTGCACTGAGGGGGCAAGCATCGTCCGGTATTTTAATGCCTCTGAAGAGCAGGTGGAGGAAGAGAAGGACAGGTGTGATGTGTGTTTTAATGAAGAACCTGTTGCTTTCAGCCAATATCCCCGGCCTGCAGACACTCCTCAGTGGAACTCTGACAAGCCGAGGCTGAAGGACATCAGAATCATGGGTTATTCCATGCGTACGACTGACTGCAGGTATACTCTATGGGTTCGGTTTAACCCTAGCAACTTCAGTGCTGACTTTGAGGATGTCCATGCAGGAGAATTGTACATGGTGGAGACGGATCCAAACCAGGATTATAACATCTATAACAATACTTCACATGGTTGTTTTTTAAAAAAATTTCATGGCTATCTGAAGCACTAGGGTTCGTAAATTTCTTTGTGTGTGTTCTTGCAACTGAAGTAACGCTTCCTTTTTTTGTATAAAAACCTTTCTGTTGTACAGAAAACACTTGGACTGAATTAAAATCCTTTTTGTATCAAAACACTAGCTGTTACCTTTGCCTTGTTAGAGCCCTTGTTACACCGAACTAATCAGAGTGACCTGCAGCTGTGCTTCCAAACACAAGCTCACAATGCTGCTGAAAACGCTACACAGGGTATGCCAGCCCATACTGTGAAACATCTCTGCTCTGTAGTGACTGAAGAATTGAAATTCATCATCTGTGCTGAAACTGGTGGTGTAAATGTGGAAAAAGAGAAACTTTTGTGTTTGAAAGGCTGTGCAGAGAATGTGTGTCAGTAAACAGGTCCTGTCTGCTTTACCTAGGAGATGTGGGGCTGGGGAGGTCAAGGAGACACTGGATAGTGGTGAAGGGCTGAGGTGTCTGCCATTGCCAGCCTTAAAAGAGAAACTTTGTCATTCAAAATTTGATTATTTTAAATAAAAGCTTTAATTTGTAGATTTATGCTTCTTATCATACAGGAGGGGATCTGAATTTTTAATTAATCGGTGTGAAATGAGTGCCTTCATCACTGAAACACTAAATAAGACCTGGGGGGTTAAGGTGACACCAGTATGCTCTTCTGTGGTTTTTCATGGGGATTGGTCCCATGAGGCCCCACAGGTGAAAAGAAATGGAAACCGTTGGCTCTTGTAGCTTACTGGTTGCTGTAGTAGCAGAACTGCTCAGTGTAAGTGAGGGGTGTCATGTCCGGTGACATCCATGTTGGATGTTTGCTTTCTTAGGTGCTAGGTGGGGCTTGGCAGTCTTAGTTTTGGACTAGGATAGCTAAAAGCCTCCGATTTGGTTTTGCATTCTTAGTGTGGTGTTTAGCAACCCAGGATGTGAAGCATTGTTCCAAGTGATGCTGGTAAGTAAGTTTCCATATGGCCAAATGCATTAAGGTAAATATGTTTGGGAGCTTGTATCTGAGAAAAATGTTTTTTGCTGAGCATTTTGTTTCAGTGCTATCTGTACCTTAGGCTTACAGCCATGAGGCACACTGTGCTCTAGCATGATGGCAGTAATTTGTGTTGTGTTCTGTTGGTCTGATGGGTTTCTGCAATTCCATCTTGGCAGTCGAGGCTTTCAGAATTTGTACTTTAAGAGATAAGAGTTTGTTCAGACAGAGCTAACTCCTGCTGCCTTCCTCCATGAACTGCTCCGATTCCTGCAAAAAGAGGAAGCCAGCCATTACTTGTCTTCCTCAGATAAATTGACTTTAATATCCTAGAGAAGCCACAGACATAACTTTATTTCATTAAAATCCATGTGACAGTCTTATTCCTAATTAATGTAGAGATACCCACCATGAATCTGATTCTCTGTTAGAAGACAGCAGTTATTTAGTGCCTTAAACTCAATTAGAAGAATATATTTCTTATGAACTTGTCATTTGTTTTACTCAGCCCAAGATGCTGTGTGTTCTGCAGCATTATTATTCCTGATGAAAACATATTTTTCCCTCACTTATGCATGTGTACTTACATCCTCATTGGCTGTGAAATACCCCAGTTGCATGTAGCAGATTCAGTGTAGCTGTCCCAATGTCACACTGGTTGAAGGTGTGTTTTATTGGGAAGGGTGCCAGGCAGAGATTTGGAGTCTGCAGCTGGAGCTAATTATATCTCTGAAACACTTTCCTTCAAAGGAAAATTGCATATTGGGAAAGTTATTTTGGGGGGATGTATTCAAGCACTAAGGATTAATCTAAATCTCTGGTATGCGAGGTCAGTAATACAATGTACATTTAAAATTGCCCTGGAAAATGAGTATTATCTTAGGCTTGGCTGCCTGAGCCTTGTGTTTTGTTCTCCTGCTAAAACACCTGTACAAAAAAACCAAAAAAACCCCAAACCACCAACTTTCTGAGGGCACTTAAATATTTATCTACATGCTAGAATTTTAGGAATTTATTTGCATGAAATCATTCTTGTACACACCCTGCCCTAAGCCTCCCATCACTTCAGGCAATTCAATTTTTTAAGTGGAGATAAAAGGCCTGGGGCTGGGTGATGAGTATTTTTTTTCCTCAAGTCATTCTCTTTACATTGGAAGGGAAAAGCTGCCCTTAACCTTCTTTAATCAAAATCCAGTAATCTTTTGGGGAGACATAAAACAGAATTGTCTCTGACAGCCAGTGAATCAAGACTGGCATCCACGTGCTCAAGGCAAGGACATATTTGAATATTTGCACAAGTCACTGGACTGCCATCCACCTAGAGAGAAGTTTCCCTCTGCCTCCTGCTGAGTCAAGGTGTAATGTTTGAGAGGATGAGTGAGGCATAGCAGTAAAGAAAGCTTTGCTCTTGCAAGTGCTATGTGCACTAGTTTTGTTACGGAGTAGATTGAGCAAAATGCAAAACCAGCAGAGATAAAGGGAGAAGGCGCATTTGTGAAATAAACCAAAATGCTGCTTCTCCTGGAGAGCCTGAGCTGTGGGCTTTGCTAGGCTGAGCAGACTCCACGGAGGAGCAAAAGAGCTTAACAGGAGCAATAAAAGTAAAGTGTTTTTGTGAACAGTGCTCTCTCTAGAGGAAAGAGGATGCAAGCCAAGCATCAGGAAATAAATGAGATGCCAGTGCTGACCCTGTTTCTCAGGATGGCACCAGAACAGCTGGAAGAACAGCATGATGCTGCATCAGCCGGAAAGATTACCGGTGGTACATGTATGGACAGATGCCACTGGGGACCCCAGAGTAGCCGTCGTAAGCACTTGGCACAAAGCAGAGTCAATAAACAGGCCTCTGTTAATAAGCTGATGTGCAGGGGTGATTAAGCAATGGAATTAAAATTTTGGCCCCTAAACAGCTGTACATCAGTCAGTCATAACTCATGATGTTGTTTCTAGCATATAGATGTACAACATCCTAAAGTCAAAGTTTTAAAATCGAAGTAAAAAATACGCTACGTACAAAGGAGTAACAGGAATCTTTAGATAATGGAGCTGGCCGTGTATTTGGATGTGCTTTGTAACACTCCACTTGAATGGTTACAGCATGCTGTTTGCACAGGAAGGGTTTGGGTCTAATTTCAGGCATGCTGTGCACACTGGAGTGGATGGAGATGCTGTCGCTACACACTGTGCAGCGCAACAGATTGGAATCCCCCCTTTGGCCTGTGCTCTGTGCTTGCTGGGAGAAGTGGGGTACGTTTTGAATTAATAGCTGGCTGTGTGAGTTGCAAATGTGCTTGTGTGGTGAGACAGGCAAAGGGAGCTGAGTGTGCTGGTTGTTGGTCAAATGTTGCCTAATTAATCGCTGGTGCATGTTAATGATGTGTTAGTGACTTGCTGCTGTGTTGTGTTGGTCAAGTGGAGTCCCCTACAGGAGCGAGTGTTCCACAGCATGAGGGATGGGATACAGGCATGATGCTTCTATTAGGGATGTTTCTTAACCCCCAGTGTTAACGTGTATTTTCTCTGATAGAAGCAATATCACCATTGACAAAATGGCCATAATGTCGCGGTCAACAGCCAGCTTTTGCAGGGCACTGTGCTCAGCTTATGCTTCAGCCCTTTAGGATGGAGAGAGTCTCAGACTGTATTTGGGAAGTGCCTGGTGGTTGCAGCTGAGATCCTTTGCTGAATGTGGATTGGCTTTTTTTTTTTCTTTTTTCTTTCCTCTAGCGGTTACTTAGCATTCAAATGTGAAATGCTACATAAAGAATGAAATTACCCTCTTGGTAACTAGATTTTCCAGCACTTTATGGTTTTCTAGGCTATAGAACTTGCTCTTCACATCAGAAACTCCCAGCCAAGTTAAGATGACTCTGTCAAAACTTCTTATGCCTCCGTGTTTGACTTCCTAGCTAATGAAAGTTATCTTCAGATCTGCATGGATGGATCTTGACTCCCATGTTCTTCTCTGCCTACATGCACAGATCTCCCTTTAAAGTCTGCGGGAGTCTGCTTATGAAAGAAGATAGACTACCAATGTCAAGATCCACCATATGAAGCAGCAAAAAGAGCTTTTTTCCCCGCTATCTTTAAAACTTCATTCAATGCTGAGTAGTAGAAGGACATTTTTATCCATCAGCGTGTGAAGGCCCCAACTATAATGGAGCTTGGAGTAAGCAAGAGGAAATGGCAAAGTTTGTAATATTTCTGTAGGTGCTGTTGAACATGGAGTGGGGATAATACACTGAAGCAGCAGAGAGGAAAAGAACAATCAGATGTAATGAACTGCAAAATCGATTATGAAGTCATGATCTGAGAGATCAGGGTCCAGCAAGAACACAGAACAGAAATCTGAAGAGAGCAAGACTGGAAAGGAAAATACTGCCTGGATTTAGGCACTGCAGACATCTAGGGGTGCTCAGATCTTCCTGTTTCTGCTCTAATCTGTTTCAGTGTTTTGGGTATAAATTCTGTAAGCTTTGTATTTGTTGCGTTTGCACAAGTTCTTTGAATTTATCACTGAAACACTTTTGAAAATCTGCCTCTGAACAGTGGGTCGTGATTTTGTTCCAAATATACTCAATTTGGCATTACCCATGTATTCACAACCCTTGCTCTTTTCTTTTCATCCTGATGCCATAGGAGAATCAAAGTCTTTAATTTCTAGTATTTTGTACACTTGTGCTAGAGATTCACAGTTTACTCTTTGCTGTGTAACTGAAGAGCAGTTACCTATAGGTTGCATAGTCCTAATTGTTTGAACATGCTCCGTGGCCAGCCTGCATGAAATGTTCAGCAGATCTCCAGGCTGGATTCCTCTTAGGCAGCCTGCTGAAGCTGCTTGGCGAAGTGGATACGAATGAAATTGGAGTGTGGTTGTGCTTCAGGGCTGTGTTGGGCTGCAAGTGTAGCTGTGAGTCTTGTGAACAAAGTCTTGCTCGTGCATCTTTTGTAGAGATTATAAAAACTGGCTGAGTATCGTCTGAGTGCAATCTTTTATTGTCAGGAAAATGTTTATTTGATTAAATCTGTCTTATGTAGAGATATTGCTTTGGTGACAGTTTTATTGAAAAGTTGTACTTTGACAAGATCAGGGACCTTTGCTTCCATTTTATTTCAATTTTTATTATATTGCATAATTTTGACATAATATAAAAGGGTATTATAACAAATGAGAATGCAATTACTTTGTGAAAATAATAAAGTCAAAACAGAAAAATTTGACCTTAGAGAAGGAGTGTTCACCTTCGTCAAAATGAAAAGGCTCGTTTCACGAGTGTCAATTCAAGTTTTTAAACCAGAATTGTTTGTAATTTTTGTCTTGCGGGGAAACTTCAAAATATTGTCAGAAGGAAAGTGGTAGAAAAATGCCAATTCATGCAGGTTCTCATGGTATTGAAAATGCCAATTCTAATCTGGCTTCACAAATGATTAATCACGTTAGCACAGAGTTGAAGGCTGGAGTTGGGTTTAGGCAGTGCTCTAGAAAGAAAGCGTTATCTGTGCCCCCGCGCTTGGACTGAAGGTTGCTGCGCTTTTACAGGCAGAGGACTCCAGCCTGGGGAGCTGAGATTTTTACTCAAGGTGAGACAAGAATTGTGAGCAGACATGGATCTAAAAGGACATGGATTCCTTATCTGGTGCTTTTAACTCAAGGCTGTTTCTGCTTTTCCAAAGCTGTCTTAATGTGGTCTGCAGATGACACAAAGGAGTTGGAGTCGAGGAGATGCTGCCCTAAAGAACAGGTGTCCAACTGGAAAAGGCTAGTGGTAATTCTTCTCTGAAAAATGGAGCAGCAGCTCTTTCTTCCATTCCTCCTCTTACCTCCCCACTGTCAAGCTTTGTTGTGCTGCCTCGCAGGCTCGCTCCGATCCCGCTGTGCTGTCGGAAGGACAATCCTCCCTCTCCTCCTTCCTGGAAAGCCAGGCTACAGAGCCTCTGCAGAGCCAGAGAAATGCTTCCCCTGGCCAGAGAGCTGCTGTGAATTTTAAGCAGGGCTTTCTCTCCCAACAAATTGCCTAATAAAAGGGCAAGTATTAATCACATGTCTGGAAAAAGTTTGTTTTGATCTCTGTGTCTGCTGTTCCAGCTTTAAAGAACAGAGCCTTTTCTGAAACACTTTCCTGGTAATAGAATTAGGATATAATTCCTAGAAGACAAATCTTGGCAGGTATGAAGTGTGTAATATCTATCCTTGATTGAACCTACAGCCTAGCCTAATACTTCCCACATTTTCCTGTTTTCAAAGTGAATTTGATCTCGTGCTGAAGGGAATGATTCTTTTTACTTGAGCCCTCCTGAACATTTCACAGCAAGAAGGATGTGATCCATTACTTAGGAAGCCCTCATTACATGCAGCTGTGGGATACTCATCTTTTTCCTTTATCTGCTCTGCTGGAAAACTTGGATGCCTTGTTTTACTAAACAAAATCAAGGTCAGAGATGTTAAAAACAAATAGATTGGCTTATTGAAGTTGATAGTATAATAATTTTCTTGTCGCCAGCTTTAGCTTTTCTTTGCTGAAGTAAGATTAGCACAGATTAAAGCTATTTGTTTTAGAGGAATAGGATTCTGGACAAGGAGGCTGTGATAGGTTTGCTTTAAATGGGTCTTCATATTTTAAGAATTTGCAAACCCTAATTTCTTTTGAGGGTTATTTGTTTCTGTAACTGTTACTTTTGCCTGCAATTGCTCTTTTCCAATATGATACTTGGTGAAAATACCTCGAGGATCTTCTGTATTTTTCCATGTTGCTCTGTTAAAGCAACGATAGTCTTCCTGATGTAAACCTATGCAAATGAGATCAGGATTTTTCACTGCCTTTGTAAGTGATGATGTGTCTAAGGGTTCTTTTAATATTCCCTTTGTGAAAGAAGTAAGTGCTAGCTTTCATTTACCTTTATTAAATACAGATAGACCCTGACCTGGTAGAACACTATGCACTTAAGTTGATTCATGTTCAGTAGAACACTTAAGTGTGTTCGCTAAGTATGTGTTTGAAATGCTGAACCAGTGCCAGAAGACAGTGGACCGTGCATCCCAGTGCTGGTGGTGCCAAGGGAAGCCAGTGGGCTGAAGAGACCTGCCCGAGTGGGTAAGTGAGTATTAGTGAGATTTCTGCTAGAAAAATATATCTTGGTGCTCTGTATTTTAAGGTCAGATGTTCACTTTTCAGGAATGTGTTGGGTTTACATGGCAAGGTTTTGGTAGATGGAATTCCTATGCCTGTTAGGCTTTGTAAGGCTCCCATGTATCTCTCCCTTCTCTTTCTCTCTCACACATTGATTAGTTTGAGAAATCCAGACCTGGCTACTATTTCAAAGTTTCTCCTATCCTTGATTGCAACTCAATAGCATTTCATTTTCCTTGAGAGGTTTGTTTAAATGAGCCACAAGACATTAAAACAGAAAACTCTTAGAAAGTGCAAACGCGTGATGTTCCTACATCGTCTCGCACACAAACCTCATCCAAGCCTTCATCTGCTTTACAGACAGTGCTTGTCTGTGCTTTGCATGGCCTCTTCTTCATGACCGCAGCTGAAAGGAGGCAAAAGTCCTCCGGCTTCTCACGTCTTTGTTAGGATTTTGTAATAGTCCTCCAGCTGTCATCTGCATATGTGGGAGCGGCTCTGCCCTGTAATTCCGGAGCTCCTCAACTAGAGGTCACTAACACATCAAAGAACGTGAGACAAAAAATCATGAGCTGTGGGATATTAGCTGCTGCTAGAGGTTTTATTTTGCGTTTGAAATGAAGACTTGTAATATGGTTAATCAGCATCAGCTATAAGTCACTGAGATATGTGACCAGAGTAGTGGAATGCTTCTAGTCTCTATTTTTTTTTTTTTTTTGTATTAGAAGCATGTTGGAATTTGTGCTTCCAAATTTTAAAAGGATGATAATTTTTCTTATTGTTTAATATTGTTTGTTCCTACATAGTAAGTTGTACATTTCCACGTGATAAGTACTTTAGAAAAAAAAATGTTTTCTAGGAATTTTTACTGCTAAATCTTTATATAATCTGTTCAGGTGCATTGGCATTTTCTTCACACAGTGCTAGCTAATGTTCTTGGAAGAAAAGATCAGTGTACAAAGCAGAGGTGGTTAAAAGTAGATTACTTTACAAATAGGCTCAGAGTCCTATTTGTCATGTCCTTACAACTTCATAGAGTACAGAATGGATCAGTCACTTTTTAATAAAGGGTAAGTTTAGGAATGCTTAAAGGTAAAATAGAGGAGGGTTTGTTTTGATTTACTTTAAAAATAACCCTTATTGTTCCTGTAATCATTCCATTCTTTTTTTCTGCCAAACTGTTCCTGCCAAGCGATGGAGGAATTGGTCATCTGGACAATTAAAAAACAATTTATGGAGCAGCTCTTTCTCATCCAGATGCATTTCTTTAAAGGATGTCTTGAACTGTGCTGCTATTTTAGTGGCAAGTTGTTCAAATACATACCCTGAATCATTCCTCTATAGAAGCAGGCACAAAGGATTCTGTTTGTATTCTTCGAGTGTGTCCTATCCTGAAAATACTCATTCCCTTTATCATGACTAATGCCATTACTGAGCGGTTTTGCTGAGACATTTAGTTCAGCTGTGTTCATGATGGTGATTAGTGCATTTGTCTCTAGCTAAAATGCTGATTCTTATTTGAATGCTGCACTCCTAAGAGCTCTGCTCTAACTCTTTATGAAGGAGAAATTGCTGTTTCCCAGCATTCTTGTCTCAGCTGATTCCCCTCTCCCTGTCACCCCCCTGCATAAGGAAACCTAGGCCAAGGCATTTCAGAGTCTTCTTCCACAAGCCCTGTTTCCTTCCCTCACACCACTTTTACACTTGCAAGATATGTTGTGATTTATGCCAGAGTTGGTAAGAGTGGAACCAGACCTAGTATTTTCAAAATGTAAAATATTAACAACTATTATAATGCATGGTGCAATTCTAATGAGTAATATCAAGATGAGAGATGCAAGCCTTTCTCAATGTGATGGCCACCAAGAGTGATAGGCCCGCCATCAGTCCAGACCCCCAAGACTTCACTGAGCTCATTGCACTCCAAAAACCTCTTACTGAAATTAGAGAGTAAAGGTGGTTATGCTGTCTAACACAAATTTCTCATGAGCTTGACTCAAAACTGAGCCAAAAACTCAATTTCAGCTGGATTCTGCACTTTGGCTCTGTTGGTTTGGTTTTTTTTTTCTTTCTTTCTTTTCTTTTTCCCCCCTCTTTTCATTCAGGAGAAACATAAGACAGACTAAAAGAAAGTCTGAGATATGTGTTTTCTCAGGGCAGATTGATTACTATCTGTACAGACAAGTTCATAGGGAACCTGTTGTGTAAGGGGAATATAAAGTCTTGTTTGCAGTAAGAAACCCTTAGTGTAATTTGAACTGAAAACTTAGATATAAAACCAGGTCTGTGGGGCTCACGTAGTGAGATGTAAGCACAGGAGACCTCTTGTGTTGAGATAGCAAAATGCGTTGGTCTAAAAGTGTCTGGTTTTAAGAGATGATTGTGCCTTGGAAATGGTATGGGCAGGGCAGTGGAGATGAGTTTGAGGGTTGATATTTAGTTTTGTAAGGATATTATTAACAACAGTCACACCTGGAGCTGGGATCAGACTGAACAGCAGTGTCCTTTTCATCTGTTCTCTTCTCCAGGCCGTCTTCAGGCTGCACAGCAGCTTCCTTCTTGTGGCCAACTTGCACTTTCGTGATTCCTGCCTCATGACGAGTAACCCCGGCCCATTTGGTGTGATACCAGCACCACCAAGGCAAAAAGATCACCACAGAGAGCAGACACTGACTGAAGGCTGAACAGTATAAGTGCTTTTAAAAGCCCGGTGCAGTCATCTCTCAGGGCCTGGCTTCTCTGTTTCTTGAGCTTGTGCATTGGCAGAGCGCTGCCCTCCATCCTGCCAGCTCCAGGAGGGAATGGTGACAGGCCGTCATCGGCTGGTATCCCCTGTCATTCAGTCAGTTTCAGAATGCAAACCCAAGCTTGTGGGGTAGAAACTCATTTCATGCATTTGATCATTGAATGAATAGGGGAAACGAAATGTAATGGGAACTCCGTTTTTTGGGGTTTTTTTAAACTTCTTTCATAAAGTAAATCAAATTCACTGCTGGTGTGACTGCATGAAAGCCCCTGGGATTAGCAGATTTCTTTCCTTTCACTCGAATGGCAGAGGTAGGTTTCTAGTTTAAGTGGTGCAATGTGCTTTTTTCACTAGAAAATGTTCAGTGTTTCCAATCTCCCATTCTCAGCTGGGTCTAGAGACTCTAGCTGGATACGGGCCCAGCTGTGCTATACTGTGAACCATCGCCATGGGGAGGTTTCGTGCTGTGGTTGAGCCGACTGCCAGCAGCAGGGCTGGTCCCACCTCCCCGCCGCTGTTCACAGCTGGCTGGCTCTGCCATCACCCTTCTCTTGGTGCATGGCTGGTTCCCTGGGAGCTGGTTCAGCTTTATAACACACCAAAAAACACCTTTTTTTTTTTTTTTCTTCCCTGTTGATTTAGCTCACCAAGAAGTTAGAGGGGTGCCAGAGCGGGAAGGAGTGTGTGACCTCAGACACAGCTCCTGCCTTGCAGAACTTGGCACCTACATGAAGAAAACAGATGAAAGCAATGCAATTACCATTCCCTTTCCTAGCGATGTGTGTGAACTTTTCAAGTGGCTTTGCCAGGAGTGTGGTAGTTGTTCGGAGGCAGCAGTGCAATTAGGGGACGTACATCAGTATGTTGTTGCAAGGCGTGAAGGTTGTAGTCCTGCCTGATTCCAGAAGGTGA
>NW_010140078.1:5130-6981 GCF_000699245.1 Pterocles gutturalis | reverse complement strand
AAGGGAAATACCGGGACAATGCGGTCCCTTAGCTCTGGATGTCAGAGGGCAAAATCCCGGTTGCGATAACCCCAGTCCCCCAGACACGCGTGGTCAGTGACAGCGCTGTGGCCTCTCCTCTCTTGTAGGTGCACCGTCTGCGGTCGGTGGATAATTTGTTCGTTGTTGTTCAGGAGTTCAAAGACTATCAATTCAAAGAGAACAAGGTGAGCTCCTCCCTTCTCCTTTTTCAGCCAGTCAGGGGTTCTGCAGTGGCTTTTGTTTTAATTTAAGACTCGTTCCAGAAAGTATTCTGTTCTATGAACAAGGTTTGTTATTTGTCATGTTCTCCCAGTTCTCTTTGCTGGTGTGTGAAATGGCAGTGCAGTTGTGTTGGACATAATTTATTCAGTTGCGTAGGGGAAATCTAGGATGGGAGCTGATACCATGCTTGTAGGTCACGTTTAGACACAGGACACTAACGTGTCACTTCAGTCACTTAATGTAGTGTCAGCTGTTTATTTGACAAGACAAATGGTTAAATACTGTGGGTCCTGTGACTTAAAGTTTAGTTATGGCAAAAACTGCACACAAAGCTGTAAGCATCACTTACATGTGTGTGTGTGCTGGGTTACATGCTCAGAAAACTAATTCAAGAGACTTAGAAAAAGGATAGCTCTTAAAGGGAGGTAATTACTTCAAAGCACTTTTTTTTTTTTTTTTTTTTTTTTTTTTTTGCCTTTTAAAGGAAGATGCTCTAAAGGATTTGGAAGATTTGGTTAAAAAGCTGCCTTGGACCAATCCACTGAAAGTCTGGGAGCTAAACAACAGCTTAAAAAAGAAAAAGACAAAACGCAAAAAACATAATCTGCAGAATCCTGCAAGCAAAGAGAAGTTGAGTGATGATGGAGAAGGGGAAGGAACAGCTCAAAAAGGCATCAGTAAGGAGAAGGACTGTCCCCAAAACACTGCAGGTGCAGAACCTGCCAGCGGCCAGGACACGGAAAAGACGGAAGGAGTGGCATCCCAAAATGGGGAGGAGGATGATCACGAGCACTCAGATGCTAAGGATGAATTGCAGGCGGGTTCTGGAAGTGAGACCAAGGCTGGTGACGATAAGGCAGGCGAAGGAGAGGCGAAGGTGTTGAAATTCCGTGTTACATGCAATAGAGCAGGAGACAAGCACAGTTTCACGTCAAACGAGGCTGCAAGAGACTTCGGTGGAGCAGTGCAGGAGCACTTCCAGTGGAAAGCTGACATGACTAACTTTGATGTAGAGGTATAGTGCTGTGCTTTGGAAGTACCTCCATTTCTATTGTAAAAATCCTTCTTTCTTAATTCTGCTTAGAGATCTCCAAAATTCCTTCAAAAATTGCTCTGGAACTAGAAGTTGGTACTGCTGAAATCACAGCCTCAGCAGCATTCGTCTCCCTGGCTCATTATGTGTCCACAGATCCCACCACTTGCTGGTGCTTTGCTGTCCGTAATGAGAACCTCTTGTGGCCCAGGGTGGGCACCTCCCCATGTCCTCGGGTCCCTCTTTTGCTCTGCAAGTGCTGGTGTCCTCCCCCCAGGTTAACATCGCTACACCCAGCACAGCTGAGCTGGCGCTCAAATCCTTTCCCCTCTCCCTCCACTACAGCAAAAGCTCACCCTGGTACTGAGCGTTACCTCCTCCCTGTACCCTTTGGTTTCATTCATATTTAAATATAACGTAGGTGCCTTCTGCTTTACTTTTACCTTCGTGAAACCTTTGCTTTACCCATTGCTTTATGTCAGTGAGAGTTAACAGAAGATATTCCACCTAGAAGCTGTAGTTTCATGGTTGAAGGGTACAAAAAGGGTGAACATTCACTGTCCAGCGTTTATTTC
>NW_010140078.1:0-5099 GCF_000699245.1 Pterocles gutturalis | reverse complement strand
AGGGAAAGGAGAGATGTGGAAAGGACATCCAACAGACATGGACCACCAGTGGTGCGGCACCACCATCTTTGAGGGGCAGAAAAAATAAGTTTTTTCTGCAGGTCTTATCAGGGCTGGCCCACGGTCCTATAATAAGTTCATCACTTTCCAAATTCATATGGTGGAGGGGACCAGGAATATGATTTTTTTACTCCTGCTTTGCAAATGCTTTTCTGTAACTTGCAGGACTTACCTGACTTCTCCCCCATGCTTATAGAACAAAACTTCTAAAAAATCAGCATAACGGTTATAGTATTTTTGAAGTCTCATGTAAAAGATTCCGTGTGAATGAGAGAATGTGTGAATGCTGTCCTGGATTTCGTCCACTGTCGCCATTACAAATGGTGCAGTGCTTTTCTGACAAGAATGCTTTTTTCTACGTATTTCCTGTTTTTTAAGTTACAGCTAGGATTCTCATAAATATTTATCAGGTGTACTATGGAAAACTTCTGTTGCTCCTGACATTTAGTACTCAAGTTCTTTTTTAGGTTCTTCTGAATATTCACAATAATGAAGTAGTTGTGGGCATTGCGTTAACTGAAGAGAGCCTTCACAGAAGAAATATTACCCATTTTGGACCCACAACCCTTCGTTCCACTCTCGCTTATGGCATGCTTAGGTCAGTGCGTTTGCATAGTTTTATATTACTCTGTTAACAAGTCATTTTATTTCAGAAATTAGATCCTTTATCCCCCCCACTACTCCTTCAAAAGCCATTTCTGTTAATTCTTAAAAACAAAAAAGGCAGAGTTGCTGAAACAGTGTGCTTTGTAATTAAGTGGGTGCTTTCCAGCTAAGTAAACATTTGCTGTGATCCATTAGCCAGTTTTCAAATTACTGTGTCACATTCTTGAAAGCATTTCACTGTTGCTGTTTATACAATGCTAATCATTGAATGGAAAAAATAATCATAATAACCCTTTTGTTAGAAGGGTAGAATCAGAGTGATTAAAATAGTTCAGTCTTCCTTCCTTACAGAAATTCAAGTTTTTAGGACCTTTCTCACCATATCTTTTTTCTGTTCCTCAGACT
Source organism: Pterocles gutturalis (assembly GCF_000699245.1). Lineage (NCBI taxonomy): Eukaryota > Metazoa > Chordata > Aves > Pterocliformes > Pteroclidae > Pterocles > Pterocles gutturalis. Next base: position 4,028 of record NW_010140078.1, on the reverse strand, counting down.
CTGTAACCCACAGCCAACAGATATCATAGTTGATCCTATGTGTGGCACAGGTGCAATACCAATAGAGGTGATTCTTCCTTTATTTTTTAACTTCATAAAACTTGACAGTGTCTGCAACTGAATAGTACATTTTCTTGGTAATAACTGAATAGCCAACTCCAAAAGTATCTCGGCAACTCCTAAACAGATACAAATATGTTTTTCTAAATGACCTAATTTACCCTCCCAAAACTACAGCAGGAAGGAACAAAATCCCAAAGTATTTTGAGCTTTTAAGATGCATAGTAGCTATAACAGGTATCTCTTACAGAAGTTTAAAATCATTGACGTCCACTTCCAGTGGCTTTGTTTTATTGTCATATTTGAGTAATTTTTCTGCTTGTTTGCTTTCGTGTTTGTTGTTTTGTTTTGTTTTTTTTTTTCTTTTAAATTAAACAGTGTTGATGCTAATGTTGCTTATTATCAATATTTTCTCCCAGGGAGCTTCAGAATGGCCTAGCTGCTACCACATTGCTGGTGATAACAACCCACAAGCTGTAAAGAGAGCAGCAAACAACATCAGTTCTTTACTAAAGAAAAATGAGAACAAGGAAAGGTGAGAAGAGTACAAGTAATTTTCTGCAGTATTGTATGTAAAGGAATACATTTTGCATTGATGCATTTGACTGTCTTGTTCATATTTTCATATTTATTCTTTTGTTAATGTTGGAGATCTCAGTTTAAAAATATTCTCGGTAAACCATGTCTGAGATAAACGTCTTTGCACTTGCAGCAGTACTTCCTCGGGCATCCCCTTAGACATCATTCAGTGGGATATTTGCAATCTCCCTTTGCGCACTGGTTCTGTGGACATTATTGTGACAGACATGCCGTTTGGAAAGAGGTGAGGTGTCACTGTGCTTAACTGCCGCTACTGCGTGTGCTTGCCTGTCTGGGGTTAGGGTTCTCCTAGTCAGTTACTCAGCTGGGCCTAATTAAGAAGTATTTATGTCTATATTAAAAATGCAGGTTGAAATTAATAGTAAACGTGATTCTGCATGAGCTAATCCACGTATGAAAGACCAATAACAGTTAACTGTTTTTCGACAATCACAAAGGGGGTCTTCATTTATTTTGCAGGATAGGGTCAAAGAAGAAGAACTGGGATCTCTATCCAGCGTGCCTTATGGAGATGGGTCGGATCTGCACACCGGGGACAGGCAGGGCTGCGCTGCTTACACAGGACAAGAAATGCTTTGCCAAGGTATGTTCTGTGAGAGAAAATCAAACCTATTTACACAGGAAAATATATTGAGAGAGAAATTGTAAGCTGACTTAATTACAGAAGATGATCTGGTTTTAGAGCAATAATTAGTAACATTTAAACACAGTTTGGGACCTGAAGAGTCATTTGATGTTGACACCAGATGTGATTTAGAATAATAAAAAAATAATTTCTAAAGCAAATTTAACCTTATCTTACCTTGAAGCCACCACCACTTTCTGGCTGGTTTTTTTTTTTTTTTTTTTTGGACTGTAGGCTTTGTCACGAATGGGACACATCTGGCGCAAAGGTCAGACAGTGTGGGTGAACGTAGGGGGACTGCATGCTGCAGTGTATCTTCTGAGACGCACCTGGGAAAGAGCAGAAGAAAAAAGATCATTCTGGTAACCCGCGTGGAAGAAGACAAGACACCTCCAGAATTTGTTGAGAAGCAGTCTGGTAAAGGAGGTGCCTGAGAGCATAGGTCTGTCAATTCCTGAGAAGGAAAAAAAAAAACAAACAACCTATGTAGAAATTGTGTAACATGAATATTAAACCAGGGATCAGCTTGAGAGCTACCAGCTGTACTCTGTATTCTGAAACCTTGTTACTTAAATCACCTCTTTCCTCCCTGCCACCCAAACTGGAATTCAGTAGTGGAATTAGTAATGCTTTTCTTTGCCTGAGTCTTCTCTACCATGTCCATTTTGTTTTTCAGTTAAATGTTTATTTCTTCTGCTTATAGTAGAGAACACATGGAGGCAGCTTTGGAGGTAACAGTGAATTTATTTCCCAAACTGTAGAAATGGTAAATGTATCTTAAAATGACTAACGGGACTACTTAGACTGTCATCTTGAAGGGTTTAGAGATTGTATCTCTTAATGTAGGATTTTGCCAAATTTAAGTTTTCTAATTAATACCATTGTCCAAATGTAAACTAAGATAATAAACCGTATCTGCTTTTTATGGTCTGATAAGCAAATGCCAATTACTAAACAGTATGCCGATGCTACTGTCTTTCTTACCTGGTACCTCAGCTTAGTGCTAATTATTAGTAAATGTCTGTGTTTTAAAGTACCACTGCTGTGGGTGAGGGATAACACACAGCCTTAGCAAACTGTCTGTAGTTACTATTTGAGAACAGGGATGCTTTTAGCAATTATATTTAAAAGTTCATGTTTTCAGTGTCTACAGTAGACTCATCGAGGTGGCAATATGTTTAAATTTGTTGGGTGATTTAACTGCTGTAGCTGTGCCACAATATTTACAGAAATATATTAACCTGTTGAATAACTTGAAGTTGCAAATATTTTTTCTTCTGTGAATGTAGTGTGACTTCTCAAGCCTCAGAGGCTGAAAACACTAGTTACTAATCCACCATTTTCATTGAATTGTATTCATGTTAAGTATGTGCAAGTGTTTAAAGGTGAATTAACGAGTATTAAAGTTTTTGAAATTTTGCATAGTAGATAATTATTCATTGTATTCTTTTTCTGGTCCATGTCCAGTAAAGCATAATGCAGCCTTTTATTTACTACACAATTGTCTTTCTGGATTAACCAGTGCCCCCAGCATCCATTTAATTCTTTCCCACGCTGCATGGTTTCTGTGACAGCGCCGAGGTGTGACGCACAGTCGTTGCATGAGGTGGCTATCTACATACCCCTGCTCTAGTGAGCTTGACAGCTTAACTTGGACATGTTACATCCTTAAAATGCATTAACACCTTGGTGGTTTCTTATTGTTGTATCTTTTTTTTAAAGGAAGACCCAAGCACAGTAACATTTTAAGACTTCTAGTTTGCATTTTGAAGTACTTTTCCCCTTGAGTTCAAGATTAGAATGAGATTAGTAAAATGCCAGTCATCACTTTTGGCCTGTAGGTGACAGGGTCATGTTTTGTTTTTTAAACCACAGCTAACATGAACTTGATTCAATTCACATTGATGTGACTTAGGAAAGTAGGCTTTATCTAACAGCAGGGGAGGGGAACTATGATTATTGACTGCTGCAGTGAATTTCTATTTTATTCTCAATACTAGTCACACTAAAATATACAGCCTCACATAATTGTGTCATATTTCATAGGAAACAGTTTGAAATAATTAAAGAATGTAGGACTGGGAGGATGTACAGTGATGTATGTATATCTCTGCTCTCTTGTAAATTTGTGCGCCAAGTGGTACAATTTAAAGCGGCTTCTCTTAAAGATTACACTTCTGGTTTTATGGAAGATTAGTGCTAGACACTGAGGAATAACAGGGTTTATTTCAGCTAAGAGCATCAGCCTCATGCTGTGTGTTCCCACAATGCTGTTTAGTTTCTTAACTGTGTCAGTAAATATCTGAAATATACACCCCTTCACAATGTGAATTCACCATTTTGCTCTCACAGAAGGGAAGCAGGGGCAGCGACTTCTTTCGAACGCGGGCCAGCACGCCTCCCCCACAGTTCCTACACATTGCACTGGAAAAAAAAAAATTAGCTGACAGATGATGGCTCCTCTTGTGTCATTCTCAACCGCTTTACATACTTCTCCCTCATGAAAGGGCCGCCCTTCATCTAAATCTTGCTGCAGAACGTTAAGTATTATAAAAGCTGGACCTACAAGTTAAAAAAAAAAATTCTATGAGGAAAAAAACACGCTAAACCGCCTTGTAGGCTATCTTACACATTTGAAAAAGCAAAACACCTGCTGTGGAGGCTTACAAATTCTTCCAGGGAGGCTGGAATCAGCCCGGAGCGCTCCCGCCGCCCCTGAGGGACCGTTCCTGTCAGGGGGCTG
>NW_010140077.1:260-10683 GCF_000699245.1 Pterocles gutturalis | reverse complement strand
TAGGTCTCGCTGAATGGAAGCACAATCTTTTGGTGTGTCAGTTTCATGTCATCAGCAAAGTTGCTGAGGGTGCACTCTACTCCCTCATCCAAGTCGTTGATGAATATATTGAACACCAAACCCTGGGGGACTCCACTAGTTACAGGCCTCCAACTAGACTCCATCCCATTCACCACAACTCTCTGGCTTCTTTTCTCCAGCCAGTTCACAATCCATCTCACTACCCGATCATCCAGATCGCACTTCCTCAGTTTAGCCGCGAGGATACTGTGGGAGACGGTGAAATCGAGATAGACCACATCTACTGCTTTACCATCATCTATCCACCTGGTAATGTCCTCATAAAAGGCTATCAGGTTGGTCAAGCTTAACTTCCCCTTGGTGAAGCCATGCTGACTGCCTCTAATGACCCTCTTATCCCTGATATGCCTAGAGACAGCATCAAGAGTAAGTTGTTCCATCACCTTTCCAGGGATGGAAGTGAGGCTGACCTGCCTTCACCTTCACCTAGCTCATCCAATCTGCCTTCAAGTTTTTCTTTCTGCTGGAAGGCAACAAGTTACTTAAATAGGAGGTTCTCATCTGACACAAATGCCTGAATGACTAAAGACACCGCAAATTGGTCACGGTGGATAATTAGATTTGCAGCACTGGATCCAGGGTGTGATGAGGATGAAGAAAGTGAAGACCACAGCGGTGAGCAGAGGCTAGATATAATATTAGAGGATTAGCGAGGCAAACAAGACCAAAAATACAAACGAAACCTGTTCTGGGTTAGGGTTTGTTGCCCAGTATGTCTTTCTTCTGTACTCTTCAGAAAGGAATCAAGACCTTAACATGTATGGCCTTGACAGATTCTCAGGAAGAATTGTTCTGAGAAATTTAGGATAGGGGACATCCCTCACCTCATCTCAGTATTTTTATGAATCAGTTACAACCTGGGAGATTATTATTTACAGTTTTAACACTAAGTTCAACAGAAACAAGATTTCACCCAAAAAGTGTTACTATTCTTTTTAAAAAGGATACAGTTTAAACTCTTGGCCCACACTATGAACCTACCCAGCACACTATCAGAATATAGTGACAGATGACATATAACGATCCCCTTAGGCTTTTGAGGAACAATTTACATGCAGCCACAGAAATTCTTCCAGACTCTGAACTCTTCTTCACTTGAACTAAATGTCTAACAGTCATGTCATAAACCAAAACACCCCAGTAAAACCTCTGTTTGCTTGTTAAGTCAATGTTGTCTTGTAATATCACTGTGTTGCAATAGCAGATGTACTAAATTCACACCAACATGATAAAGCCATTAGACTGCATAGACCATACACGGTAATACAAGATATGCTTTTCTCAATTCAAGCTATTTTGAGGAATGGTCAATCTAGGCACCAACCTCCCCTCACCCCCACAGCAACTTCTAATCAGACATATGTCAAGGAAAACACCCACAAAAATCCCCAGATAATAACAGCATAAGAAGGCAAGAGGCAGCACCCTTAGCAATTTTCAGAGAGAAGAACATTGATGCTGCAATTCGAACCTCTTCATTACCTCGACTTCTTTACTGCATAAAGGAGCAATATGTACAAAGATCACAGCACAGCTTTTTTATGGGGGGGACAAACCACAACCAGATTCCTTAAACTAGCTAAAATACGCTTTTTTTAATCCTGCAATAAAAAGAAAAAAAATCCTTTTACAATAGGCTCCTGAACAAAGAATTGGCCTTTGAAAACTTGAACACCATCCTTAACCACTGGCTTAAATGTTCAAATGAAAATTCAACTGACTTCCATAGATCCATTTGTACGTACGCTTTAGGATATACAAAAGGCAGATGTAAAGAGGTGGGTTTTTTTTCACTTTAGCCACAATTTACATAAACTACTAATGTAAAGGTCTCCCTAGAATGAACAAGAACAGGCACTTCCAGAGGCAAGTCACCTCATCCCAAGATCTGACGTTACAGGACATAAACCCCACCACCAACAACTGCAGACTCAGGAATTCTGAACAAAATGGGCTGAGACAGAAGTAACAGGGAGAGAATGGACTGAGAAAAGATAGCAGTAGCAGTGGTAAGGCTGCCTGATCACTCAGTTCCATTATCTGCAGGTTTAAGTGTTAGCATAAGATGTTACAAGAAAAATGAAACTGTACATGTATGATTGTATGGTTACCTGTCATTACGAAAAACTCTGGGCAAGTATCTCCTAGGGAACCACATGGCAAGAGCACACATCAGGACCCAGAGAATAGCCAGTTCATCCAGCATCTGGCCCAGGAAACTCAGGGTGGCATGAAAGTAAACAGATCCAATTCCTGGAAGAATCAATCAAAAGGCAACATGAACAGTCACAGTACTGTACAGACCAAAACACACTGCTCATGTTCAGAACTTCACAGCAAATGGTGAATGTCATTTGATCTAGAAAAGGTTAAAAAAAACACGGAAAACTGGAAAACAAATGCCAACTTGCCAAGAAGGCAATCCAAATGATCAACAACTATTGTGCTGATGAAGCAAACACTTTACAAAAGCAACAGCTAAAGATGTCAGCTCCTACTAGAAAAGTAGATGTATATTAAAAACATTAGGTGGTAAAGTCAAACGCAAAACCAAATAAGCAGTAAAAGCCAAATGCTGCTTCTGAATTTTCTCAATAGCACAAAGCAGCATCTGATGACTACTCCACGATACAGGTTTACAGGTAGAAAGTGTCACACTGCCTCCCAGGGCTCTGATTATCCCTTTAAAGGTGCCTCCAGGAATGAAAAAGCTTAATAATCTCACATCTACAAAATGGCTAAGCCTTTGGGCATTCTCAAAACAACGCAGAACTCCTCCCTCAGTTGTGCTGGGCACTTTCAGCTCTCATTTAAGCAACAACAACAAAGGAGGCTCAGCACTGCTGTAGAGTAAGCCCAGACATAAAGAAAAGAAGTTATGCAAAGGAAGGACAGGAAGGGAACAGAACTAAGGCTGAAGTTCACACCAACGTCCAATTGCAACAGCCATTTTCCTTCAGAACTATATCTGCTTCAGGTTCAAGCAAGTAGAAGCAAACTCCTCCACAGATGTCAGAATTGTTTTGTTTTGCAAAACAATCAAATGCAAGAAGGAAAAACTGATTTCCTCTCTTAGTTCATGCAGGAGCAAGCAAAGAGAGACTAACCAACTTACCAACCACAACTAGCAGACTCCATATCAAATAAATCCCACTGTTGAAGCAGGTTGCGTATTGACGGAACAAGCACATACATATGGGTGGTAAAACAAAAAACAAGACGTTGCTTATCTAGGGGGAAAAAAAACAGTATCATGAAGACAGAAAATAAACAAGTATTAAATATTCATAGGCTGTGTATGACATCTGTAAAAACATTGTGTCATCCAGTGAAGCCCCAGCTCAACAAATTACGGCCCTTAGTTTCTGCCAAAGCTGAGCTGTTTTTGCAAAGCATCAACTTGTTTTGTTTAACATCATTAAACTAAATATAGCATCAAAACTCTAAGCAACGTAAAATGAGGCTAGTCACATCTTTAAATTACCTTTCAAGTCTATTCTCAGAGGAATTCTGTTTTGAGTCTACAAATACTCAAGACTGTTGCAATTCAGGAAGCCTATAAGACCAAGCAGATGAGGAACAAGACGCCCTGGCAAGTAACCTGTCCTCTCAATGGGTGTCAAGCCTAGTATGGAAAAAGCACTAGAACTACTAGCACTAGACAGGGATAGTCAAGCTTTCTGGAACTCAAGCCACTGAGCAATAGCTATTGTCTGGAAGGTCTGAAATATACAGCCAAGCTAAGAGTTAGAACCCTTATTGTACAAGGTAAAGAAAGCCTGAAGCTGTAAATCGTTTTATACTTCTTTTTTTTTGCTTTCAGTTCTCTATTACAGAAACAACTGAATATGACTTAAAACTAGTTACAGGCAAGTGAAAATGCTGATAATTCAGACCATTACTAACTTTTTAAAATTGAACATGTAAGAGTTGAACACAGACATATTTTCTCTTGCTTACCAAGCCAAAGCATGATTCCCTAGTTAAAGGCTGAAAATACTTTACTGGCAATTAGCAGGAGCTGTCAGTGTAGCCATCACTTGGTTCTCCAGAGAAGGAGCTGCCAGTGCTGAGGGCCAGCCACGGCATTACAAGCAGTTATGGAAAGACTCTACTGCTGTTTCACAACAGGAGAAGGGACAGGATGAGTTCCTCAGCCTCATCTTCCTCATGTTCCCCTGCCTAGCCCAAGCACAAAAGAAAATAATCCCCAGCAACATTCCCTTAAAGCAGACAAAGAAAACAACTCTGGAATAAAAGCACTCATTGGGGACAGATCCCCTCTTCGCAGAGACTTACAAACTTTTACTGACATTAATGAAAATCTAGTGGAGAAAGGATGCAACAATGACATATGAAGAAGGCATTTGTTCATTTAGTTAATGTTGTTCACCACTCAACACAGCCTGAGAACAGAGCTTCTGACAATTAAAATGGACACATCTCATTTGACCTTTGCAAGGCTCATCAAAACATACTCCTATGCTGGCATTCAAAATGACAAAATTTACAGAAGCAGTTTCTCAGCACTGTCTACTTCATACCTGACACCTTCCCTCACACTAGAGGTACATCCTCACAGACAACCTGCATTTCCTTCCAAAGTCTTGGCTTTGAGGTTTCTTTAAAATACTTAGTGAGTCACTACTCACGCAGTTTAGAGCTGCAAATAGTACATGAATCTCTGCCAACAGCACCCTGGTAACAGCACACAGCCCAAGCAAAGACATGCTAAGGCAGAGGGCTCCTTGCAATCAGGCCACAACACCAACCAGTCACGCCAGCGAAAGGTGCCAGAGATCCACCTCCCACTGGATTGCCCTTTCTGAACTAGAGGGTTGAATCCTTTCGGCAATGACCATCTTCTACAGTGTGTTTTCCCACACAGGAAGCCAGTTTCATAAAGCAGATGTGAAAAAGCTGTGGGGGCACCAACTGATGAACAGTGCCGTAGACCAAGCACTTCTCCAGTAGGAATAAAAGGACTCTTCTTATGGAAATCCTTCACCCCACTTAGGTAACAAATTTTACCTTTGTCATTCACAAATTGAGTTGGCGGGAGGCTGACAGAGGGACCTGGCAATGTCAGAGTGCAGGATACTGCACAACCCTGGAGGAGCAAGGAAAAGACCAAAAAATTATTTATAAAGTAATATCCTACTTTAGTAGATTTCAAGAGGTGGATCAATTTGCTTAATACATGTAAAACAACCTATACGTTCAACCAAACAGGCTCACCAAACCCACCAGCTCCATGCATCAGAAACTTAGCACTGTCAGGAATACTGCCATGGACCAGGATCCCAGTGCGTAATGTACGAATACAATTACAGAGCAGGATCGCTCTCCTCGCCTCAGAACAGGTAGGAGGACTATGAACAAGTCTTCTGGGGACCTGGGAGCGCTCTACACATTTTACGCTTTCAGCCACAGGTAGGTCAAAGAGAGGCGTCACGGGGAAAAAATACATGGTTGTAAACAGAGTAGTGTGGAAGGAAACGCCTTCCATCTCCACAGCTACAACTGACCAATGAAGCAAATCAGAGCAGGTAATCGCAGCCTACAATGATTTGGCTACAAAGTCCTTATTCTGCCTAGGAACAAAAGAAATACACCTAGTTACCATACCTATAGCAATGCACGGTTATACTAGTGACTAGACAACCACAGAGTGGTTCTGCCCTGCAGCAGTGCTCCTCTGGCACTGAACTCCTGTTCATGCTAAGGTCCTGCCTGCAAATGCAAGAAAACCTTTGTAACCTGGAGCTTGGCTATGACTTGTACTCTTTGCAATGGCCACCAGGAGGATTTCTTAACTTCGTAAAAGTTGAAATAATTTTAGTACTGAAACTCTTTTCTGTTAAGTTTACAAAAAATGTGAAAATCATGTATCTCTTCAATGCAATGTTCAGTTTCTCATATTCCACAAATAATATTTTCTATAAGTTATATCCAAATCAGGACTCTGGAACATTTTCTGAAACATGTTGCTTAAGTTCTCTTAGTTTCAAGTTCAGTGTCAACTACATCATCACTAGAACTGACTTGCTGGTTTTCAGCCTCTGCTATCAGCCTGACTCCCTTCAAGGACCACACCCTTAGATATACTGCAACTATTTTTTTAATGAGGCACCTATCCTTTTGGCTCTGGTTTCAGAAAGTATGCTCCAAGTGCAGTTTTTTACATAATATGCAATTGGCCTGCATGGTTTGATAATGTACAATTCAAATGCTGATACAGCTAAGATTAGTGTAAAAATTAATAACAGGAGTACATAGAATTTCCTTTAGGATCTGCAAAAGGCAACGATTAAAAGTTACAGTTCTGGAAAATGGGTGCGCAGCCCATCAATAACAGTCTATCTTCTGGCTTCATACAATTCAGGACTTTTAATTTCCAGCTACTTAATTGTATGAAAGGAATACAGGACACAGGCCACAGTGGGAATGCCGGAGGCTTGCTCAGATCATGACCACATAATTTCCCTCACATCTGGTCACAGACCCGACACAGGATGTTTTGTGCAGTCCTACCACAGCTCTGGCATTCTTTACTGTCTGGTACGTCTCCCAGACAGCAGCTGTGGCATTCAACCACCATGATGGCAACGCTTACTGGACTACGTCTTTGTGAGAAGAAAGCAAAAACTGACTAAGGAGCTCTTGGTGAGTTCAGAGGGTTTGTACCTTCTATATCGTGATCCATGAGTGTGCCACTCATGTACACTAGAAGACTTGTGTGCTAAAAAAAGATTATGTGGAGAGAGTATAAGCATTCTCTCACACTCTTAAGACTATTTGATAGCTTTTTAAAACTTTTGTCTCCATGCCACTAGGGAACAAAAGAAGAATTTAAAAAAATGGCAATTCTCTATTTAAATGGAAATTTGTCAAGAAATATGTATTACATGCACAACTGAATGCAACATACTGAACTGCAAAGTACCGACTTTACTAGCAACAAAAAAAATGTTACTGTTTTCAGATGCTTAAAACACAAAAAACAGTCCTTTTTTGTAAATACGTCTGCACAGGGTAAGTTCTTTCGATCACATGGAGGCATCTGTTTATGATCTAGAGCAGGGTTACAGTGCATCAGGACACTTTAGTTTATTCATTTAAAGGAAAAACAAAACCAAAAACAAACCACAAAAAAAACCCCCAGAAACAAAACCAAAGGAAAAGCTAGTTTTCCTATAACTATTCTTTCAATTTCAGTTACAAAGTGTTCCATGGCCTCTTTACTAAAAGAGTGTAAGACCTGAACAACAAAACCACGTCAGTCTAGCTCACGCATGTTTTAAAAAAATTAGTCTGATCAATTTGTACAAAACGTCTGAACAAATATTCTCCTACTGATTTAATCCCGTTGAGTACTTTGGTTTGCTTTTTAATTAAATCTAGTTAAATTTATGCATAACAGATGAAGAAGACGGCTTTACCAAGGGAAAATCGTGCCTGACAAATTTGGTGGCCTTTTACGACAGGGCCACGGCGCTGGTGGCCAGAGGAAGAGCAACTGCCATCAACTACCTGGACTTGTGCAAAGCCTTTGACACAAGTCAAAGTCTCTCCTAAGTTGGAGAGACATGGATTGGACCGAAGGACCACTTGCTGGATAAGGAATTGGCTAGACGGCTGCACTCAAAGAGTTGTGGTCAATGGCTCAATGTCCAAGTGGAGACTGGTGACAAGTGGTGTTCTGCAGGGGTCGGTACTGGGACCAGTGTTGGTTAACATCTTTGTTGGAGACATGGACAGTGGGATTGAGTGCACCCTCAGCAAGTGTGCTGACCACACCAAGCTGTGTGGTGTGGTGGACACGCTGGAGGGAAGGGATGCCATCCAGAGGGACCTTGACAGGCTGGAGAGGTGGGACAATGCAAACTTCATGAAGTTCAACAAGGCCAAGTGCAAGGTCCTGCACGTGGGTCGAGGTAATCCCAAGCACAAATACAGGCTGGGAGGAGAGTGGATAGATAGCAGCTCTGAGGAGAAGGACTTGCGGGTGTTGGTGGATGAGAAGCTCAACATGAGCCGGCAGTGTGCGCTTGCAACCCAGAAAGCGAACCATGTCCGGGACTGCATCAAAATAAGCATTAGCAGCAGGACGAAGGAGGTGATTCTCCCCCTCTACTCTGCTCTCCTGAGACCCCACCTTGAGTACTGTGTTCAGATGTGGGGCCCCCAACATAAAGATATGGACCTGTTGGAGAGAGTCCAGAGGAGAGCCACAAAAATGGTCAGAGGGCTGGAGCACCTCCCCTATGAGGACAGGCTGAAAGAGTTGGGGTTGTTCAGCCTGCAGAAGAGAAGGCTCCGAGGAGACTTAACAGCAGCCTACCAGTACCTAAAGGGGGCCTACAGGAGAGATGGGGAGGCACTCTTTATCAGGGAGTGTAGTGAGAAGACAAGGGTAACGGGTATAAGCTAAAAGAGGGTAGATTTAGACTAGACATTAGGAAGAACTTTTTCACTGTGAGGGTGGTGAGAGACTGGAACAGGTTTCCCACCGAAGTTGTGGATGTCCCATCCCTGGAGGTGTTCAAGGCCAGGCTGGATGAGGCTTTGAGCAACCTGGTCTAGTGGGAGGTGTCCCTGCCCATGGCAGGGGGGTTGGAACTTGATGATCTTTAAGGTCCTTTCCAACCCAAACCATTCTATGATTCTATGAAGACTGAATCTCACCAGAAAAAATAAAATTATTTTTAAAAAATACATTTCAGATAAGCTGTTCCAGTTTTGTGCTTACGTCAATATTGAGTGAGACCTCAACAGTGACCATTTAAAATGCGGATTAGCAAGGTCTTAATCCACAGCTTGAAGACCCAGATGCCAGATTCAGGTTTGCTGAAGAGTCCCTGCTGAAACTTCAAGAGGGTTTGAGTCAGAACTGAGTCTTCTTAGAAAGAATGAAATTTATACTTCACGTAAGCTGCCTGTTACAGTAGGGTTAGAATTTCCAAACCGTCCTGTGAGCACCTGGCTTTTCAGGCACACAGTCACAAACCCCCATCAATCCACTGCAAGTCACTGTCTTAATTTTCAGAAGTTGCTAACACAGAAATCGAACCTTTAAAATGACTTGTTACTACTGAAGAGAGGCTAAACATGACAACCCTCAACACAGCATCTTTTTTCCTCCTCTTTCAGTGTACAGCTTGCTGATTTGTACACAGCTGCTGCAAAACAACAGGCTTTGGGCAAACTTTTTTCTGTGTCCTCTGTTAACCTTTCTAGAACCTCAGTTATTCATCTGGGCACAGCTGCAGCTCCTTGCATTTTCCTAGCTTCTATACCACTGCTAATCAGCCCAGTACAGTCAGAAGGACACCCATCCCCCTGCATAGCTGGCTCCAAAACACACTTGGTGTCTTCAAGAAACTTGTTTATCCTGACGTTTTCCTCCCTTTGTTTTTGGTTCTTGCACAGTGACATCAGACACAAAGAAAGCAGACCATTTCCCCCACACGCCCTCAAAGTTCTCCAATGGCACTGACCAGCCACCACCCAGATGATTTAGGAAGCAAACTACAAGAAAAAACAACAGATTAGCAATATACACTGTGTGCCATAGAATTACCCACTCTGTATGTGTGGCACTCCCCATGATACACACCCCAGTGAATGATGCCAGACTCCTTTCTTCCACTGGATGTTAGCAGTCAAACAGCTTGAAAGGCAAAGACAGCTCAGAAGAGGATGGAATTTGGGAGGAAAAAACCTAACAGACCATTCTAAAGTACAAAAGAGGCAAAGCAGAAGCCCCAGCTCCTCATTCATGCACACACCACCCACTACAGAACAGAAAACAGACAGGGCATTTGCAGAGTTCACTCCTGAACATGTGTTTTTCATGGAAAGGCAAACTATCAAAAAGTGTCTCACTCGGGTGGATCTATTTGTAACTGCAATTTTTTACATAAACAGGATGTAAGGAGCATTGCTCCTCTTTTACGATGTGTGGTACAGGGAAGTCTGGCTCTGTTGCTGGGACTATGTTTTCACAAGTTCTCTCCAGCAGCTGAGGTACTGGGAGGTCGTAAGAGGACTTGGGTGAACCACAGCTTACTGGAAGGAAGTAATAATTACATTAGTCCTTTTCCCTCTCCTCCTCTTCTTCAGCTACTTTCTTAAACTGACCTATCTTCTCCCAGAAGTGCACTGCTGACTTCATCCTGCAACCTCCTGGCAAATTGCTCTTGAAAGCTTTGCCTTCTTGGAGCCAAACCTACCTGGATGAAACCCAGTTTTGTCTCCAAACACTAAGGTGTTTCTCCCCTCAATCCATCACCGCCTTGCACGCCATCAATTGGCTGACACCTGCGCAACCCAGTACCAG
>NW_010140077.1:0-227 GCF_000699245.1 Pterocles gutturalis | reverse complement strand
CTGCCACAAGACTCGATGCAGGCGAGGAGCTGCACACTATTTACCGAAGGGCTTCTTGTGAGCCCTCTGTAAACCTCCCGATTTTACCCAGGACACCAAACCGCTCACTCTTCTTTCATTCTGGGCATACTGGAGAAGGAAGAAGTAGGCAGCGACAGACGAGCATTCTACAGCCTCACGAAAGCCCTATATGAGACCTACTTCGTAGGCAGCGGGGCCACACGCCC
>NW_010140076.1:0-7689 GCF_000699245.1 Pterocles gutturalis | reverse complement strand
GGACCTCCTGGGGCTGGGGACTGCGGGGACGGGGCAGGGCCACCCCCCAGAGGGGTGCTGCCACCGAGAGCCACCCTTCCCTGCCCAGCCCGTGTCCTAAAAAACAAGCAGCAGCTTAGCAGAAGGAGAAGACTCTCCAGACTTTAGGGACTCTAGCCTGGCCCACCACCGGTAGCTGTCAAAGCTTAACCCTGTGGTGCACCCTCCATCTGCCGTCAGTGTCCATCCCGCTCGGCACACAGCGTGAGGGTAAGGCAGCGCGAGGTACCCAGCGTAGGACAGAAAAACAAGCCATTGACATCATCACGCCTCATTATTTTATTTCAGTTTTGCTTCGTTCCAAAAATAATGAAGGGACATCATAACCAGCAGTAGGCACATCAGTAGGTTTTGCAGTTTGAGTCTCTGATAGACCAGATCTCTCGTGCCGGGTGCCAAACGAGCACAGGCAGAAAGAGCCTCTGGTCCCAACAACTCTTGGCTTCAGGGTGAATTTCTCATAAACATCCAGGGCCCCAGTCTGACTCAGGACATGTTGAAGTCAGTATCAGAACTGTAAGTAGATTAAAAGGAATGAAGATGGGTAAATCGTAGGGTTCTAAACATTCCCTCCCTCCCCCAGAATAATATTGGAAAAGATGCATCAAGCAAGAAGAAACATCCTTTCCCTTTTACTGATCGGAAACTGAGGCAGGAGAAGACTAAGTCACTTGTCCAAAGTTACTAAGGCAATCTGTGGTAGCACCAAGGAAACTATTTCTCCACTGTCCTAGTCCAGTATCTTAACTGTTCAGTGTCCACCTCTGTCCTCACCTGACCCAATGCAACCAGAAGCATCGTGGAAAGTATGGCTGAAATACTCCAGTGTAAGAGGGATTGAGCACCGTAGCCCCTACGAGATTACGAGCAGTTTGAGTCAGTTCTGGTTGCTGTAGTTTATGATTTCCTTAGTCTACCAAACCAGAACCACTCCCAGCTCAGCAAAGCAATCAAGATCAAGCTAAAGAGTTTAAAGCATTAAAGAACACAAGATCAGGTCTTTGGAAATTCAGCAAGTGTCTGATCAGTTCAAGTCCTGCTTCAGACTGCAGTCAGGATCAGATGCCGCACTGACTTGTCCCCTCTGGATATCAGAAGCCACAGGACCTTGGCACAGCATCACCCACGGGGGAGGAGGGTCTTCAGTCTTGTGATGTCAATCACTGTTGTATGGGCTTCGTGAAGAAGACACCCAGGTGTCTACATGCTGGTGTAGATCTCGGGAGGTGCTCCGGGCTTCAGCTGTCATCCTGCGAAATTTCTGCAGGTAGACAATGATGAAGATAACCAAGATACCCTGGAGGAAAAGGAGGATGAAGAGACAGAGCTGGGAGAGGAGAGCCAGGCTGCAGTACCAGTACTGGCATGTGGAGACAATCTCGTCTTCTGTCAGATAGGCAATGATCCGGTCCTGCAGGTGAGCTGGGGAGGCACATCTCACATCCCTGTATAAGGTCCGGTTCTGCTGCCACTGGAGCCAGGAGCGCAGGTAGAGGATGTCACAGTTGCATTCCCAAGGGTTGCCCTGCAGGTAGACTACCTGGAGGTGCTTGAGGTTGTCAAAGAGCCCATTGGGAATAGAGGTGAGCCTGTTGTAACCAAGGTGGATAATTTCAACCGAAGAGCGGAAAGTAGCTGGTAATTTTGCTACAGTTAAGTCTTTTGACGTGCAGTCGATAATGTTGGTGGCACACTTGCATGGCACAGGGCATATGGGTACCACGAGTGGGAAGAAGCCAAGGAGGGACAAGAAGAGAATTCCACCACTCATCTTCACCTGCAAACACTCCCCCTGCTGAGACTGGATGAGGCGGAGACCAGGCAAGTAGACACCACACGCTCTAGAACTGACACCACAGCCCAGGTCTTTTGTTGGTTTGTTCTGAAGATGTGTTTCTGAAGTTGGGTGAATTTGGTGTCCTCACAGGAGATGTGAGAGCTCTGAAAAGAACAGAGTTAAAAGAGGTGTGCAATTCTTGGTCTCTCATGACAGAATGTTCCTGGTCTTCCAACCCCAGATTTGAGGAGGCATGTGAACAGATGGCTACTGGGAGGCTTAGCTGCAGCCATCAAAATCATTTTCACTAGTCCTCAGAAGTGTACAAGAGCTGCTTGCATTTTCAGCATTGCTGGAGGCACATTGCTAGGGTAGCCAAGAAAATTTGTCATGAAATCAAAAATTAGAATATGAAACTGCTCATGCCTTATCATAGCTCTGAATTACATCTATAAGCAAAGTTTTGTTCATTCAAACTGCAAGAGGAGGTTCAGAAATAAATCTACTATTATGACAAGTAAAAAATAGCCTTTCCTGTTTTGGAAAGAAGTTTCTGGCCAGCAGAGAGGGTGCTGACCACTAAAGGTGGAGGTCAGTGGAGCTTTTCAAGCTAGACATCGCTCCAGCAGGTGAATAATCTCCTTCTGGAGCTGTGACCGTGCCAGGAGACACGGGTCAAAGAGCTGTCTTTGTACTGCAGTCTCATGCTACAGCTGAACACGAGCTGCCATAACTCCTTTTAGGAGAACAACTACACATACCTGCAACAAGGCAGTGTTTTTGTGTGCCATCTGTCAACAAAATTAAAAGAAAAAAAAAAGAAAAAAAGAACAGAAGGTAGCTTTGTTGACTTACCAGAGTAGTTCAGTCTTTGCTTTCTTGCTGGCTTTACAGCACAAGAGGAAGGTCTGAAGGCAGGTCAGCCAGTGCAAAGTATTTGCAGCTGCATAGCTGAGCTCCCGGATAATCCCCTTGCAGCTGGCTGGCACGATAAGGGTCAGGCTCAGCCCAGGGACACCTCCCACATGAGGCCTAGCTGCAAGTTTGCTGAGTATCACCAGAAGCTGAGGCTTCATTGAGCGAGTCTTTCAAGGAATGGGAGCTGAGACCGCTCGCAAGAACACGTTCGCTGGGAGAGATGCTGCCAGTACTGATAACTGTGATTCTGGGCACACATGCTCAGTCCAACAGAAACATCGCAAAGTCTCAATTAAAAAATCGTATCTCAAAATGCATTTCAACCTGCAAGGTGACGTTACTGGTTTGTACTGCACCCCCTGAGCACTGCGGCCTTTGGCTTCCCATCTCCTCAGGAAGACTGTATTTGGCAGAACAGTGAGACCCAGCCCTTTGCAGGGTGCTGACCCTAAGGCTTCCCTGGAAGCAGTGACACAGACCTACAGTGGAAAACGTGCTGAAAGAAATGGACTTCAGTGGCCACACTGGTGTCAATAGTTGTACCAAGGAGAAAGATCCTCCAGGCACTCGCCTCCTCTCATGACTGTTCTAGGGGTAAAATACAACTCTTGGTGTTTCAGTGTCTACATCAAAATAAACTAGTTAGATTCACAGGAAGGACAACAGACAGGGAAAGATAGTGCTCCGAGGTCCGATAGCCCCGTGAGTCGGCAGTTCCCAGTGAGGGCAGCTTGCAGTTACTGAGAAAGACTGACCACATCCTTTGTTCAGAAGTTGCATTACACAAACACTTGAATAGAAAAGTCCAAGGGCCAAAACGACACTTAGGTAGAATCTTGTCTTCTCAAGGCCATCGCACAGCCGTTTTCCTGCCATCAGCCTGACTCTAGGTGTTGACGATGCTCCGTGGGATAGAGCCACCAGAACCACACTGTGAAACTGTTGCCCCACAGGGCTCAACTCTCCATTGCCTTGTACTGGCACATTGTACAGAGAGATATGACAAACTCCCTGAATGTACTAATGTTAAAGAAAATTTAGGGTGTAAACAACAGCAGAATGTCCCTAACCAAGGGAAAATCTCTGATGCTCTGAACAAAACAATTAAGCTTTGAATTTCTGGTAAGTTGGAGCAGATTGTTCCAGTTGTTTCACTGTGTCGGGCAGGCAGAGTGGGAAAGAGACCTCAGGCTAACAAATGAGCCCCATTTTTCCTGCAGGGCCTGCTTTCCACTTGGGACCAGCCTGACTGTCACAGGGTAACTTTGCTCAGCAACGGCCTCATCTCACGCATTTGGCACTAGGTTTATTCACAGGCAGGTGCCCAGGCCAGGTGTGGCACGGAGCTGCTGTAGAGCCAGACCCATCCTAGCACTGCATGCGGCACCGACTCAGCAATGCTCCTCTGGCTACTTGCAAAACGGATTTCCTGGCACTGGATCCTGCCCAGCTGCCCAGTGCTGATTTAGACACTGCTCCTAGGGGAAGCTCAAAGATAGAAGAACTTCAGGATCATATTGTTTAGCTTCTGACAGAAACACAGGCCAGAAATCCCATGCAGGACGCCCTGCCTGGAGCCTGCTCCAACAGAATAGGATAAAAGGAGAAACAACATCACTTTTGGTTCCTCCTGCCTGTAATGTATCACCAATGCTGCTCAAGGGGACTGAAAATTAAACAGAAAGAGGGTGGGGTTTATGAATGTATTTATTTCACTGATCAATTCAGGTAGTAAACATTAATAATAATAACAATAATCATTTAATAAAATGGATATGTTTTAAAAGGTTTCATTTTTCTTTGTTCACAATGACAAAATGTTCAAACAGAAATTTACAAAAAAATATATATTATAATAACCCAACAGATGGACAGGAAACAAAGAGCCTAGGAATGGAGCAGAGGGTGAGGAAGTCACACGGCAGGAGCAAGCCAGCGTTAAAGCACAGCAGGGTTTGTAAGGAGGAGCAGGGAACACCATCGCACAGCATGACGAGTGGGACCCCCTCCTTCTCGGAGGGGAGGCATGCGGGGAGGCAGCAAGGACTGCAGGGGCAGGACCAGCACAGCAGCGGCACGTATGGAGTTATGCCCCGGCTCCCTCCCCAGACAGGCACAAGGTCCAAGATGTGGTACTGACAGCCCCAGCTGCAGCCGGGGACAGCTCTGGAGCAGGATGACAGCTCTGCGGAGAGGGACACCACCCCTGCAGCGACTCGCTCAGTGGGGCAAAGCTTGGCAAAGGCGCAGGAATGTGACTGGGGGTGCAGGGGATCGCACATGAGGCTGGGAGGGTTGCGTGAGGGAAGGGGTTAGATTACTTTCCTATCCACACCTCTCACTGCCAGAGCCAAATGGCCAAGCTACATTTTTTCAGGAGTCTGTCCTCTGCTTACTGTGCAGCTCAATGCAATTCCTCCCTTAATAAACAGATGCCACCTTCCAGGACAGAGTCTGAAACCCTGGTGCTCCCCAAAGTCAATCTACACCCCTTCCAGGCAGCCCCCAAACTCTGGTCCTCTGGGCAGGGAACCTCCTACATGGGGATGCGAGTTCAGCAGTACCAATGCCGCTCTGCAGAAGCCATCTCCACCAGTGCCTCACTCCTGTGCATTTTTTTTCTAAGTGCAACTTGAACCGTCTTTGCCAGTTGTCAGCTGAAGGCTTCAGCTCTCTGTAGAGGACAGACCTGTGACTAGCAACTTGATGGAGGAGCCATGTGTACTGAGCTGATGGAGACTTCCTCACCCAAAGGGGC
The DNA here is from genome assembly GCF_000699245.1 of Pterocles gutturalis. Lineage (NCBI taxonomy): Eukaryota > Metazoa > Chordata > Aves > Pterocliformes > Pteroclidae > Pterocles > Pterocles gutturalis. Next base: position 2,197 of record NW_010140076.1, on the reverse strand, counting down.
AGGAGCAGCTTCAATCCTGTTTGCCTGTGACCGGAGTACCCTGTGCCTCTCACCAGCACACAGTGCATCCGCACACAGCCCTGGATAAAAGCTGTCAGCTCCTCTATGTCCATGCTAAAGGGTAAAGGTTTCCCTTATCTTCTAGGAATGAACGTGTTTGAAAGAGGAACATCTCTAGCTGGATAGGGCTCATTTGCAACAGAACATCCTCTTCACAGACAAGACTAGTGTAAGAAAATAGGGAACGGGTACTGCAAGGTGTTTCCTATTATGCCAGCATGGATAAAGCTGGGAACTCAGCAGCCCTTCTGCTTCTGACAACAGCAAACCAGCTCCAGAAAACCTGAAGGAAGCTCCTGTTTCAAGCTATGCCACTGCTCAGTTAAGCACATCGCACAAAGGTTTTATTTCCTCCTCTAGCACCTTGGTCCTGCCTGTCACTGAAGACAAGCTGAACCCTTCCCTTCTCCTAGGCTGTGCCACTGTCACGTATGAGCCCAATACAGGGGAGAATGAAAGAAAAACAAACATGGTTGGACACTGCTCTCGCCCAGTTTGCACATTTCTGCCAAGGGGCTTCCACCCTCGCTGTGTCCTTCCACACTGCGCTAGGGTCCCTCCGCTGCCCCTACAGCCCACGTTCTGGCCAAGCAGAGGCTCTGTACAGTGAATAACTGGAACCAGCCAACCTACTCACCACAGGACAAGCCCTGATCGGGACTCAAAGCCCCACGAGGGGAATCGGACAAACACAGCACCTCATGACAGAATTTGGGGCCTGGCTATTCCTGGCCAACCCTGTGCTTCCTACCCAGGGAGATCTACTGGGGAGAGACAGAGATGGAGGATCAGATACAAAGCGGGAAAGGGGACAAAGGAATCAGGCTGGGAGCCAGAGGAGCAGAGGGGCCAGCCCATGGCAGCACTCCCTGGAGCTGGAGGGAAGAGCCAAGCGTCTCTCCCTCCAACAGGTCCGATTCCCTACGAGCACAGCAGTGGTGCTGGTGAGCCTGCCCTGTCAGGCACATCACACTCCAGGGCTCTGCTCTGGCTGCACTGAAGTTAAAAATACTGCAGGAAGCAAGAACAGAAGTTGCTGCCCAAAGCAACTCTTATCTCTACCCAGCAGAGCCACCAGCCTTCCCAGCACTGAGACAGGAAGAGCCAGAGACCTGGGAGAGGAGAAGGGCTGAGTCCCAGGGGAAGGGCAGGGAGCAAGTGCCAAGTCTGCCGGGCTGCACTCAGCCCCAGGCAGTGACACACATTGACCCAACACCCATCTGGACAGGCGGCTTGCAGATCTCTGGTACAAAAACTGCGCCTTTCCCCAGGAGAGGCTCAGAGCCAGCAATGTGCTGGTGGGACCGCAAAGGCTGGAGGCAGGGCACACCGCTGCATTTGGGGTTGGATTTCAGCCCTGGGGTTTCTATCCCCTCCAAAGCAGTCCTGGCTAAGCGCTCTGGCTGCCATGGCGCTTTTCCGAGCGGACACTGGAGACACACTGCAGCTGGATGACCAGAGCTAAACCATGAGATACCCTCACCCAGCTACTGCAGGACCCTGGGGTTCCTCTACCAACACCTCCAGCCTGCCATGGGAGGAAACTGTGGCTGGGAAGGTGCTCACTCCCATCACCTCCTCATCCTCTCTGCCAGAAAGACACAACTGAGAGCAGTAGAAGATATTTTCTTCTAACCAGCCTCCAGAGACTCAGTCCCTTGCTGCTCAGTGCAAAGATCCTGGTGTTTCTTGATAGAAAAAACAAAACCAACCAACTAAACAAAAAACCCAGAAAAACCCAGGCAGGAAACCAGGGAACTGTCAGGACCCCTGAGCAGGTCAGTGCACAGAGAAACTCGCAGCCCCAGCTCTCTAGGCCAGAGCTGGCCCCAGGCTGAGGAGCCCGAGCAGCGCAGGTCAGACTCACAGGAGGGTATGGCTGCCTTTACAATGGTTGTGCTGGCCCCAGACAAGGGAACGGGGAGGGGGGCACAGCACCTCAGTTGGGAGTAAACATTTACGTGCATTGACACAGATAAGTCTTCAAGTTCGTACACCAGAGAAACCAGGACTTTAAATACCAGAGCATTCCCAAACAAGAGATTAGTACTTGGGAGGGAAATATTTTCTTTTTTCTTTTTTAGGATGCCTTTGAGACTTCCCAGGCTATTTTATTATTAAAAAAAAAAAAAAAGAA
>NW_010140075.1:0-496 GCF_000699245.1 Pterocles gutturalis | reverse complement strand
TCACCATCCCTGGAGGTGTTCAAGAAACGTGTAGATGTGGTGCTTAGGGACATGGTTTCGTGAGTTAGGTGGTGTTGGGTTGGACTTGATGATCCTTGAGGTCTTTTCCAACCTTAATGATTCTGTGATAACTCTGGCATTGCACCATTCAAAGCAACTCTGCAACAATTGTAGAGCAAAACTTAAGGAATTCATTGAAGTGGAGTTTAAAGGTTGCTGTATGTCTTGGACATGCCTGTGTTTCAGTGAGAGCAGTGGTCACTCAGACTTCAACCTCTGTCTTTCCTTGGGCCCTATGCTGAACAGAATTCAGCTTAGCCTGAGATCTAGTACCTACACTGCTGCCATTTAATACCATATTTAAAAACATTTGTCAACAAAACTGCTGTCATTAAGAACACATGTGGTGACTTCAGGAAGACCTGTTCTGATTTAGTAGCCAGGAGACTTACCAAGTGTCTGGCTTGTCTTCTGTGTTCTTGGAATTATATATATA
>NW_010140074.1:19841-80371 GCF_000699245.1 Pterocles gutturalis | reverse complement strand
CCCTCTCCCCTACACTACTCTCCAACAACAGTACTTTCCATCTGCATCCTTCCCTTGTCAGAAATAAGGCTGGCATCAGACTTTGGCCCAGACTGTGAAGGAAATAAGGAATCCAGCTCTTATTTAACTCTTGTGAACCTAGGGGAGCTAGGCATCTATAGACCTTCATAGAGCCTGACTTCAGTGACTTCACAAGAGACACAAAGTCTATGATAAAGTACAACAGTAGCAAGCAGGATAATACATTTGGGTCTCTTCATCTGCAGGTTTGAATATCACCCAGCAGACCTGTGATACCTGAACAGTGACAGGCAATTCAACTGCAAGAAATTCAATGGCATGCAGTCAGAAATGGTGTTACACTGTTTCACGGTCCAGTGGGTAGTCTAAACCCTGACTAGGAGGAAATGAGCAAGAAGAGACCTCTCCAAAAGCATACCTGTGCTCTTGTAGAACCTTTCAGCTCTACCTTGCAATGACTGGGAACCATTACCAAACTCACAACTGCAAAACCACCCCACTGCTTCCCTCTCCTCTACTCTGCCCTGTCTGTGGGATGAAAATTTGATCACTCAAAGGGCTGGGATAGCTGGTCACGAGGATGCCAAAGTCCACCCTTGTTCCTTCAGTATATACATGATTGTATGTATGTATGTACGTGTGTATTCCACCAGTGTCACAATTTACATGTCTCTCTAGAATGCACTGAGTAGTTTGTTAGCATTTTAACTGGCACTTTCTGTTACTAGAATCAATGGATACTTTTCAGACTTTCTTGGCAGTTGAAAATTCAGCACACCATAGAGCAACAGAACATCCATTTCCAAAAGAGAATTGGGAACATCTTTATTTGGAACCAAGGGACAGAAAAGGGTGAAAGTAATGACAAAATACACTCTTGGAGCTGCTACACTGATGCGTAAGAACCTTGTAATCACAAGGCATCCTGCTGACCCAGAGGTCTAGAAGTCCCAAAAACCTTACCCCAGTAAGCTGAGGGCTTAACCAGTTTATCAAACTGGTAGGCAACTTCTGCCATCCTTCTAGCTAGCTCACACCCACTGATCCAGCCCCCTGGCATGCCTTCTGGACTAAAGGTAGATATCAGAGCTCTTGATGCTCCAGCATCTGTCCTGCATAATATTTCAGGATGGCAAGCACCCTTCACTCTCATAGAACGAAGAAACAAATCTACAGTAATAAAATGTTTTGATGGATAGGATTTAAAAAAAAAAAAATTAAAAATCACAGCTTACTTCACTAAAATCTCTCAGGATTAGAAAAGTTTCGTTCTATCTACACCTAAAATTAAACCATTAGAACTCTAACGTAGAATATAGCACCACTTTAATTTTGGCAAAAAAAAAAAAAAATAGGATTTATCTGCTTTATAGTTTATTAAAAAAAAATTCTGGGTTATTTGATAACAGCAGATTAACCTCTCATCCAAATAATGGCAGAACTACAGGCCGATCAGTCTTGCCTACAGTTTGATCAGTCACATGATTTTTTGATTACCAAATGTACTCTGCAGTGCACAGAATATGGTTATCACTTATACGATAACACAGAAGACCCTACATGAGGACCAAAGCCCTGTCATGCTTGACCCTCCTCTTTCTTCAAAAAGATGTACAAACTAAATTCAGAGAGTAGCTGGTAATAACAAATATGTGTATCTTCTTAGATCTGCAGATTTTATTATATATAACAACCTAATTTAATTGGTATCATTAAATTAAACCATGTGGCTCTTTTCCTATAAGTAGTGAATGTCTGATAACCAAAGTACCCAAAATGCCTTTTTCTCTACCTGGTTTTGAGCAGCAAACAGATAGTAAATTAAGTAATTGTGATCTCACTAGAAAAGATCAATTAAAAATGAAGCAAAGCTGCAAAGTGGTTTGAAGCCATTGAAAATGTTGAAAGTGTCTGTGTTACATTTCTATTGTGAAGTCATTTGGCAGAGTTAAAACTAGTGATCCTTCAGAAAAAAGTGTACCTACTCTGTGAACTCATGACACGAGTGATAGCCTAGATTATTCAGTGGGTGCAAGGATAATTTTGTAGCCAGTTACACATGAATATGCCCTTAAGGGTTTAACAAATGTGGTGAAGGTGTTATCATTTGGGACTCTGAACTAATATTCATGGCTGTATCTGATTTCTCACAGTCTTGTAGGTGTCTTGCCCCTCAGATGTCCTCACTTGCAAATACCAGATAAAGACATTTCTCCCACAGGGAAATCTGGGGTTACCTCAGTCAATGCCCACTGATTAGGCATTGATTAGAAATTTAGCTTTCATATTTGGGCACAATGTATTGATACTGGTAGCATCTAGGAAGATAAAGAAAAACAAAAGACAAGTCATTTTTGGCTGCTGTTGACACAACAGCAGAAGTTAAAAGTTGCTCTTTCTCACAATCCCTTCAAGAACTAGGATGAAGCTCCTAACACAAAATTAATCGGGGAGCATCTTTTCCACAGTATGACCACTAGACCAGAATCAAAAAACCCAACCAACCAACCGATGAACTACAGGAGGATGTCAGTCTCTGAAAGTTTAAGCACAAGACACCACTCATCTTTCTGAAAGCTGAGAATAGAAGCTCATTGTGCATTCTGCCAGTCTAGAACAAACAGAATTAGCTTATGTCACTATTCATAGATTGGAATGAATTTCACAGCACCTTGAACATTCACATGCGTTAGGAAAGGCAAAGGAATTCTGATTTAAAAATAAGCAGTTTCCACTAACGCCAGCTATCAAATACTTCTATACACACACAAGCCATTGAAAACGTACCTAAATGTGTGAACTGAGCACATGGCTAAACTGGAAAACATATTGAATACTCAGATCCCATCACTTGGACCATCAGCATTTTAAAAGCTCTCACTTCAGATGATGTCAGTAGTATTTTCTTTTGAGCATCAGCATAGGGATTATTCTGCAAGACATAAATCCTTTTCATAAATCGTTACCCTTGACTAAGTTTTATGGTGGATGTCAGGTGTACAAGAGCAACCTAGGAATGATGTACAGGATATTAACTTTTGTTGACTGCAGTACTGGTTTCCTGATATGTGCACATTGTTAACTACAAAACTACCAGGAGGATTTTGCATATATTTCATTTTATTTATCTTTTTAATACAATAGACCATGCACCAATATCTAATAGGGAAACCACAATGGTATCTGAATAGCATATGAAACTAATACATTAACTACATGTTAAATATGTGGGCTTATATATGGGGCTTGTGTACAAATCTGAGTGAAATATTAAAAATGACACTTACCAGGGTAACCTCCAAAACACGTCAAAGGTTTATTGATTCTAACACCTCCTGAAATGTCACATTAGAGGATCTGATGAAGTTCGACACGTTGCCTGTGAGCCCAGCATGTCTGTAGGCTCACAAAGAAAAATCTCACTTCCTTGCCAAATATTTTGCTGTGCTCTGGTTTTCCACAGTGCAATGGTGGGGTACTGTAAGAAGCAGCTCTTCTGACATATTAATAAGAAAAAAAAAATTGCATTCAAAGTGAGTCTTTTTATTGACTTCAGTAGATTTTGGATCAAGATCTGAGACTAGTAAAAGGAATGTTAACCAAGTGAGAGCCTATGTGGCTCCAACAGTGGAATAGTGATTAAAAATGAGATCCGTGGCTTATGAAAAGCTTTGATGTATTTGCATTTAAAAGCTTGTAAATCATTTCCAGGACAGGCTTGGATTCTTTTTTTTTCAAGTTTTCATTCCAATTCACTTAGTACTCCTCTCTGTACACCCTTGTTTTTAATTTATAATGGACCTTGTTCTTATTATCACCAAAGACCTTAATATTGTACTAAATCAGTAACTCTAATTTAAGCAGGGTAAAAGGATCTTGATTAACATGACAATAAAATGTATATTTTTCAAATTACTCCAGCTATAATCACAACTAAAATCAGAGCAAAACATGGTAGTTATTCTGATTATTACTCAGCTTAACAAAGCTGTAGTCTAACAATCAGATCTTTTTGCATAAAGTAGGCTTGGTTTCCTTATTCCTTTTTGCTTTTCCTGCTTTCCTGTCCTACCTTTTATTAAGCTACTTTAACACATGTTATTACATGACATCCTTATATAGAATAGAGACATTTCAGGGCCATAGACTAAACAGCCTTTACATAGGCATATTCTTAATGTTGCAAGAAGCAAGGTCACCTCAAGGTGGTGGGGTAGCAGAGATGAAGCCTCCCTTCATTATGCTCCTGAATCTGGAACAACATTGGTGGGCATATTAAAGTAGTTTCTCTCACAGACGCAAAGTCATACCTAAACACAGCTTGTAAGTCTCAATAAATTCTTTTACTAACTGAACACCGAAGTATATGCACATTTCCCTTTGAATGACTGGAAAATATACTTAACTTCCCCAGGTATCCTAGCTGTGAATTGCATATTTATGACAAATACTAAAATAAATAAATAAAGTCTCCTCCCCAAAAAGTACCTCTAATTTTGTTGGAGTTATCAGGTCAGTTTGTTTGTTAGGTTTGGGTTTGTTTTTTTTACTGAAGGCCTCCGGACTATACTTAAAACTACTGTGCTGACCACTTGCATTTATTAAAGTTGTCACTGTGCAGCAATGATGCTGGCAATTTCTGTTCTCTCAGGCATTTTTTTAGCTTGGCTAATTACATTCTCTCTGCCTAAATTTCCCCTACAGCTTCAGAAAGATTATTTCCTTCTTTCTTTCCTCATAAACATTTTTGGAGTTTCACCACATGCTGTTAAATAGGCCCAAATACGTTCTGCCCTAGAATAAGATATATTTGAGGTGCAACAGAGAAAGGAAATAGAGACTTCTTTGTTTATTTTTATTTTACTGCTGCTTAGAAATGTTCATGATTACAAAAGAAATCTCTTATTTTCATTAGAAGGAAATTTCTGAAATCCTTCACTTTTTTTTTTCTAGCTTTAGAAAAGCCAGTCTGGTTACCACTGAACACAACTATACTGTATAAAATCCATAATGCACACACTTCAGAGACCTAGATTTGACATTCTCTCTTCCCTTAGGATTATTTTTCACAACAGATCCTTCATATTCCTTCTTTTTCTCTGGTTTTAACTACTGTTTTTATTCTGCACTGAAGTTGTCTTTCCCACCCTTGGAAAAGCAATATTTTTCATCTTCCAAGGCTTCCTCCTTCAAAAAAAAAAAAAATCCTCTAAAAATACTGATCAAATCTAACTTCAGGAGCAGATTAAGTAATCCTTTAACATACAGGTTTAGATAAGTAGTCCATAAAACACTTTGCATTGTTAGCTTACACCATCTGAGATTGGCTACCAGATGCTTTTAGATCTGCTTGCATGTGTTTGTGTGTGGTTTTTTTGAGGGGACACCACCGATCAAAAAATAATTGACAGGGAAAAGTCTCTCAGAAATATCCAAGCTACAGATACTATAGACAACTCTCTTCAATCTCAAACCTCTTTGTTAATAGGTTTAGATTCTTCTTCTCAGTCCACATGTAAACAAATATGGAAACAAATCCACAACGCAGCCCATCAAACACATCTACCCTCACAAATGCATGTTCTCACCCTTCAGTGCCCTCTCTCACCCCAGCTTGCTTGTCTCAACAGCAGCACAATTTGTTGTATGCCAGCCATGCCGGCTGCTTGGTGCTAAGCCCCTTTTAAATGCTTTTGGTACTTAGGGAAGTTTTCAAAAATGACAGTCAAATAATGCAGCAGTGATGCAGTGATGAGCTATAACTCTGTTCTTAGGTTTTTTTTCCCTTGGCAAGTCTTAGAAGAGAGGAGCAATTAGCCATTAAGAGCAAAAGAAGTCAGATGCACAAAATAAACCTGGGGTTTTTTTTTCTTCTCTCTCTTCCCTGGATGATGCCAAGATTCCTCCATTTCTTTCAAAGGAAAATACCCAATAACACTGAGAACAAAAGCAGAACAGATACACAGCTGGGTAAGTGAGGTCTGGAGGGCAGTGATCATCTTGATCATCTGTGCTGGGAAAATATGAGGTTTGAAGCTCTGTTTGCTCTTTCCTGGCCATGGACACTACCAATGACCGGGCTGACGTACAAGAAGTATGGTCCAGAGAACAAATAAAGACACGCTCCTGTGCAGTCATGCATAAGACTGCCAATCCAGTTCACAGAGAGTCATTGGTCATCTGTGTTGATAAAGCACCAAAGATAGCCAAAAAAGCCATGTTCACGTGCTAGTGACTAAGATCTTTACAAATATTCAAGACTGAATGGGAAAAGGAGCTTTTTCACATGTTCAAACAGGGATCTTTGCTGCTCTCCACCAAATCAGCTACGTGGAACACTTTATCTGGATTGAAACACACTAAAAAAAGACTAGCATACAAGGAGTATTCACTGAAGGTACTCACTGAGAGCTGGGTACCTGCCTGACCCTCTGTGCCTCTGAAAATCACTTCTTCCATTACACATTCACCACCATTAATGTTATATCTGATCATGACCACCCTTGTCCCTGGAGAACCCCTGAGAAACAACCTGTGTGGGATGAAAGTCTGGCCTAGAGGAGGAAACGTGGGCTAATTTCACTTTAGATTAAAGTCAAGCTGGACCACAGCAGCCTTTGGTGGGAATGATTTGACAGATTACTGAGTAGTATTTTATGACATTTAGGGATGGATTTTTCAAAAGGATGAGACAGTTATTTTTTCCTGAGGTTTTGCATTTTAAGGATAGAACAGCCCTTCCGCTGCTTAGAATCTGAAAGCAGATAACCTAGAGAGATGTTGTTCAGGGGTTTGATTTTTATTTTTAAACTACACTCCACCCCTGCAAATGTAATGTTGTTTTCTCATTAACATTCTAATGAATCTGCTTCACTTATTCACGTTTTCATAAAATATTAGTGCATCCAGCCTAGGAAATGTCTTTTTACTGAAAGACATGTTTTTCGCACCTTGAGTGGCGAAGATGGTATATCTCTCAGAAAGCAATAATGTACAAGAGTATACAGTATAATGTAGCACCCATTCATATAATTCCAAACAGAACCTATACATTCAGCTTTACTGTGGCTGTAATTTAGTTATATTGAATACAAGAACCTTCTTTATAGTGGGAGCCTATTTTTTTATTATGCACATGAAATGACTATTAATAAAAATTGTTTGCACTTACGCAGCACCTCATCAAAAGAAACTCCAAGAATTTCTCAGTGAAATACATTTCTGTTTTACAAAAGTCAAGAGCTAGCACTTCTAGGTGCAAAGCATCAACACAGCTTTTCCAGTTATGTAGTTATTTGGGAAGCAGGTAAAGAAATAAACCCATATTACTTGAATTCTAGATTATTAAAAATTCTTACATTTCTTAAAGACACTTCCCCACTGCTTTGAGGAGGTAAGACTCCTACACATAGCAATATAATTCAGTTAACTTGAATACAGACAACAGTTGAGATGAAGTGACACAGGTGTTAGCCACATAAGGAAAGCACTCCAGGTTCCCTAGAGGCTGCTGTAACCTATATTGAAGTCTATGCCCCTTTTGGTGGTAGCTGAATTATCTGAAAGCTACCTTGGGCTGTGCCAGCCTATCACTTGTAGAAGTCGACTACAAGAGAAACACACTCCGAACCTAAGCTTTATTTATCTTGGGATACTCTTCATCAACCCACAGGTAGTTTTGTGATGGAGGTGCCCTAGCAAGTTATAGTATATAAAGATTTAGCCATATCTACAGTGTATTCAGGGAGCTAAAGAATCTAAACATTGAGTCCTTGTGCCTTAGCTCCATGAGGCCATATATTGCTGAATACGCAAACTTGTCACACTGCATCTATTGTCCAAATGGTGGGGAAAAAAAAAAAAAAGTCTAAATTATAATACCTGCAGATTCTGCCTGGTCGCAAACACCACCAACATCCTCAAAGAGCCTATTTGTGGTTTACTTTTCTGATCAACATCAGCAATTTGGTGATGATCAATCACGTGTTATTAGCTTAGAATATCCTTACTGAAAGCAAGGGAATCCTGAGACCAAAACAAGTGCTTTGTTTTCTCCCTGTGTTTCCTCTTAGCACACACTCAGCATGTTTCAAATCTCACCCTTAGAATGGGCCTATTAGGCCTGTTCTTGAAAGACACCGACTAAGGAGGCAGCCGTCCTTACATAAGAACAGGTCTATGTAGCATGACTTTAGGGACTCCAATATCACAGCAGCAGCCTGAGCACTGGGCAAGTGTTGGAATCTAGAACACTCCCAGAAAAAATGACCTAGCCACCTTACACATTTTTTACTCACCTATTTACTCTGCTAGTGCTCCACAGCATTTTTTTTTTTTTTTATTCCTAGCCCTTGTTTACTACATCTGTAACCACAGGCTCAATCAGAACAGCTAATGGCATGATCCTAATTACAGGGTCAAGTAAACAGCAGGTTGACACAGCTAAAAAATAATAATACACTTTTTTTTACTTTGCTGCCTCTGTGTTTGTGGGTCTCTGTCGGGAGAAGCAGAGTACATCCTGCTAGCCAGTTAACATACAGTTCTTGATCATTATCAACCACTAGGAGAGAAAGAAATGCTTTTATAAACCTTCTTCTGCTGTTTACTTAGAGGAGCTGCAGAGATACTGTGGGAAGGAAAGCACATCTACCCAGCGTAACTAGCGAACATAGCTACAGGCTTTATCTGTATGCCAGATTCACCTCAGATAATTTTAATTTCCCATCCAAATTCTGCCTGTAAAGATGACCCTTCCAACTTCATTTTGTTGTAAAGGGAAAAACGTTTATTGCAATACACGACCTGTATAACAGACAGCAAAAGGATCAGGGTTACCCAACAGCTTAGATACGTGATGTCAACGAGTTAGTAGCATATACCTGCACTCATGGTAAGGTCAGAACTGAAGAGGGACTTCTTGATTGCCTAGAACTGGGATTAATATCTCACTGGGATATACAAGGCGATTTACATGTTTCAGAGTTACTTTTCAGGCTGCCTGAAAAGTCATGAAAATGGCACATACCCTCCTAAGATGTCTAAAAACACTTTAATGGAAATATTTGTCTTAGTACATCATGAATCCAGGTGCCAAGCCCAAACCTCTAGTATTTGCCACCTCCCTCCTAATGCAGCCAATGACACCTCTTGTCAGAGTTTGCAGTGTGAAGACAGGGTGGAAGACTTCTCAGAGTAAGGAAGTTGTTTCCAGACAACTGTTGCACACTGGCTTTTCCCAGCTGTTCGCGCAGTAGCCCGGTACCAGGGAAAACAATGTGGAAGTTCAGCAGAACTCCAAATTAAGACTAATCAAGGTAGGAAGGCTTACAGAAGGCAAAGACATCGCTTCTGTAACAAAAATGTGATTACAAGCTTCATGCCAAAATCAAACACTCTTCAAACACCAACAACCTCAGCTCAGGTGCTACTCGACCCTGTAAACCTATGACATATTTTGTTCTATTATCGTTTGTTAGAAATAGGTTCTTGGACCTTTATTTTTTCTTCACCATCACCTTCAGTGGTTTTCTTCAACTATGAAGGAAACTTCTAGCAAGTGAAAAGGCTGAGGTGAGTTCTACCTTCTCAGGAAAGCCTGATACAGGAAAGCCTCAATACTTCAGTTTCTCTTTATGTTGGCTATAATGAATCAAGGTTGTTTTCATCCCCATATAAGAATACTTAATAATTAACTTTATAATGTTAAAGCACATAACGGCATAGTTTATAAACTGCCTCTTTATCATGCAAATCTATTTGCCTCCTGCTGACTTCAGATGATGGAAAGTTTGCATTCATCCCTGGGGGTTGCCTCCTAAGTCATAATCTTTTACTTACCTCTTCTGATGGCCGGGGGTGGGGGGGAAGGAAACAGGCAGGGATTTTAGTCTATCCCTAGGGAAATTTCAAACCCTTCTATAAAATACCTTTTATTTTTACTTTTGAATATTTTTTATTTTCCCCATAATATTTGAAATAGTATCTAGCAGGGCTTGACAATTCTGTTCCTGCAGTTAATTCAGCCCCCAGTTCAGAAAGTTTTATTTTTCCAGGTTTATTAGATATAAAAATCAATCTTGAGCTTGATTCACATCTAAATCAACCTTCTAGAACTGGCGAAAGCAAACAAGCAGATGGAAAGAGCATTACAAGTCCAGAATGGTATAGAGGACTGTCAGTATTTCCAGTTATTGTCAGCCTTGTTCTAGGACAGATGGAGGAAAAGTAGTTATCTGGATCTGCAGAGAGATGGAAACCTTAATATAAAAAGGTACATGTGAAACCAAAATGCACAAGCAACTCTTTCCTAGGACCTGGGATCCTCCTTGGATCAGAGATGAAAGGTTTGAAAGGTTTATCTGATGTTCCTTCTCAACAGTGAAGCTCCTCAGCGGCTGTTCACAGGTTTGGTTCCTGTAAATTCCAACTAGTGGAGGGGAAAAAAAGGACAGTTCCAAGTCACTGTGAGGAAGGAAATGTAATGTTACATTGAATTCCACGAATGGAAGAACATGAGCCCAGGAAAAGCATTGTTCATGATTCTAGTTATTCAAGGTGCCAAAAAGAATTTTGCAGGAAAAGGAAAAAAAAAATTCTTGGTCTTGGTCATGCATGTTCCTAGAACTACCTGTGATTATCTAAGACACCAAATACAAAGATATTCGGTGCCAGCTAGTAACTGAAGGTCTTGATGGTTATTTGACTTGGACACAAAGGCACGGAAATCATTCTGCACAAAAATGTCAAAATATGGTCCACTAACTTACTAGAACATTAAAAGACTTGAGCAAAACAAGTGAATAAGCAACAAAACCAGATGCCTTATGCTAAAAACAGGAAGCAAAAAGAACCAGAAGTTGCTCTATAGCTATCAGACAACGAGATATCATCAGCTATTATACTGGCTTATACACAACATGGCCATTTTCTAAGCAGGACAAATTCTCTTGTAATTAGACTTGTGCAACCAGATAAACACCAGTTTTTTCAGAATTCTTCTCCATCACAACAATTTAGAAACCTCTGGTTAACTTACCACCAATGCCTGTTTTATACCCCACCATCTAGACTATGCTGATCTTAAAAGGGAATTGCCTTCTGTGACAAATATCAAGACAATATATAACCTTTTTTCCTTAAGAAGTGTTGAGGGTTTGGCAATATGTTGACCCTACAAAGTTTTCACACAACCTCAGAGATCCCAAGCAAGAAGAGATGACAAAAAAGCAGACACCTGAACACATTCAAAATACTAATTTTTCACAAAAATCATATTCTGACAGATGTGATATCTGACTAGCTCTCCAAACAGACACCTTCAATACAGGAAGAACTCTCTGTACTTGATCAGCAGTCTCTTCTACCCTCACAAATTCAATTCTAAATGAAAGAGGAATCATAAATTGGTGGAAAGATTTAATAAGCAAAAAAGTAAAATTTTACAGCAAGAATTTTAACTGCAATATGCAGCTTTGTTACTAGTAATGCAGTATTAACAGTCTTTGTTTCTAGCAGTTTCTAATACAAGACAGGATAAGCCTTGAGGCTCAAGATACTTGACAGGCACACAGCTTTCCACCTTTCTCCCCTCAACTTTCAGAGCATAGTAGTTAGGTACCAGCAAAGCCCACAGCATTTCTGTCCTTCAGTAGCTGGCAAATCTCTGGTGTAGAACAACTGGAGCACATTAGCTGAAGAAATAAAACTACAAGAGGAAGCAAGCCAGCCATGCCATCACGTTAAACATATCTATTCTTTCACTTGGATTTTTCCTATACTTCCGATGACAAATGAAAGAGAAACTATTGTAAAAGCTTCATTAAAATTTTGTTGTATCCCCAAAGTACATACATATATTTTGAAATTTTCACTCTTGCTACCTTTAGCAAAGTTTCAGTAATAAAGAAAAGGAGATGAAAACCCAACAAGTTCTACCTGGCAAGGAGCCAGAGCTCCAATTACAGCAAGCACTATGGGAATAAAAGTAATAGATTTTAATTGGTGCCCAAGGGGAAAGGTCAGTCTCCTTGGAACACTGGGAGTCTTTGGTGGTAATTGACTGAATGCTCCTGCAAGAGCTTGTAAATGTCAGTAACACACTTGAAATGGTAGCAAAAGGAAAGGTTTAGCATCCTGGAACATATGGAAGAACTTTGCCAGCAGAGGTATTCTAAAAAGAGAATGGTGAAACACTAACAAGAGATGTGACTTGGAAGATAGCTCTCAGCTCCAAGGTTTGAAAGGCCAGACACATTTCAAAAGGTATGGGAAAAATCTATTTTCAAGACAAAAAAAAAAGGAATACTGAAGTGCACACTGGTGTTAGACACACAGGGATCTGGCGTAGCAAATGATTTGTGAACTTTGCCACTGCTACACTGGACAAGTGATTAAGCTTCCTCTATCACTCTGCAATAGCCTAGCGCTACTCTTGTCCCAAGCAGGCTTTGAATGGTATTTCTTTCTTTCCTTTCCGCTGTTTTTGTGATGAAAACATTTAATTTTTCTTTTTTTTTTTTTTTTTTTTTTAAGCATTACAAATGAATGGTACAAACTTGGATGGTTGTGATGCAGTTTGGGACTCCCTGCCAGAAAAGAGATCAAATCTTCCAGAACCACATGAATTAGGAGAAAAGTTGATTTTGTGTCTAGGATTTAAACAAAAATCCTGTGTTCAGTTCCTGTCTTTGCAGCTGACTATTTTCTGACCTCAGCGAAACATACATTTGATCTCATTCATAAACTAGGATTGACAATATTTCTTCTCAAGTAACTACTAACACAAAATCCATAAATGACTGAGGGTCTCAACATGTAGGCAGAGAAACTGTTACACGTTCTTCCCCAGGTGATATTGTCTGGATGCCTTTGGTTCACCTGTAACTGTTCTTTACTTTCTAGGAGCTGAACTACATTACATTAGGGAAGGCATATGGATGTAGCATACATTTCTTTCCTGTGTGCCAAAAACTAAGCACAGACTGCTGTCCTTCAGCTTTCCTATGCTATCATATTCATTACTTGCCATTAGTAATAGTAATAAATGGAAGACAAGTTGTGCACCAGAACCCAAAGGAATAGATACTGTTCAAACATGGAAAAATAATCTCCAGATCCAAAGTTCTTAAAATAGGACAGAAGAAACTTGGGCTGGTGAAGGATGAGTCACAGCAATATGATATTAAGTTCTCAGTCATGCATAATGTCCAGAAACAGCTGTAAACCCATTGCTATGCCTGTTATTAAGGAATTACTTCTAGTGGATTGCCTTCACCAGAAAGCTACATCCACAGTAGAGAACATGCTCAAGAGTTCACAGCAAGAGTTGAACCTGTGAGCAGAAAGCCCAGAATCCACACCACATGCTCAAAGCTAAATCCTTCCATGCTCTAAAACATATTCTGTTTGGAAAAAAAAACAGCAGACTAAAACAATGTTCAAACTTTGTGCAATTCACTGCACAAAGCAGCCCTAAAACAGGGAAAGATTACTTTTTTTGATCTCGTCTGCTGAAGATAGATCTCCTAATTTTGGAGTAAGATAAGGCCTCAAAAATGAGGCAGGTTCTGCTGTTAATTGTGCAGGTTCATGGAGAATATTACCACTGCTTTCTATCTGTATCTTTGGTCTGCATGGAAAAAAAAATATTGATACAAGCATATAAGCATCTCCTCATTCAGAAGGAGAGACAAAGCCTTCAGAAATGCCTGCATATGGGGAGTTTGGGATACAACGACCAGATCACAGTTCATTTTCATGTTTCTTTGTGCATATTTCCGAAGATTGTCCTCCCAAGGGACTATGTCTGAAAGTTTTTGCTACATCTGAATTGCTCAGCTAGCATAAATTACTTAAACTTCTAGTATCATTCTCCCCTTGTTTTTCCATTGACATTTGTTGTCCACTGAATGCCTTTCTAATTCTCCTTATTTCCTCTGATGAAGGAATTCAGTATATGGGACTGAAGGCTATGAAAAGGTTTTGTGTGTACACAGAGGTATGCAGAGACCTAAATTTATATGTGCAGAGGAGAATTCAGCATTTTACTTTATTGAAACTGTTAAGGGCAGACTTTTAACAATGAAAGAATCAGCAAAGCAATTAAGAATGCAATTTAAGCATCATTCTTATAATAGAATTTTTTGGGTTGGAAGGGACCTTAAAGATCATCGAGTTCCAACCCCCCTGCCATGGGCAGGGACACCCTCCACTAGCCCAGGTTGCTCAAAGCCTCATCCAGCCTGGCCTTGAACACCTCCAGGGACGGGGCATCCACAGCTTCTCTGGGCAACCTGTCCCAGTGCCTTACCACCCTCACAGTGAAAAATTTCTTCCCAATATCTAATCTAAATTTACCCCCTCTCAGCTTAAAAACATTACCCCTCATCCTCTCACTACACTCCCTGAAGAAGAGTGCTTCCCCATCTTTCCTGTAGGTTTCCTTTGAGTACTGGCAGGTCTCTTGGTGCTTTCTCTTCTCTAGGCTAAACAATCCCAAAGTCATTAAGTTCCCTTGTTTTCAGGATTTATCTCTGTTAAGAATTTAAAAGTGGAAACATTTCAAAACAAAACTATTTTAGCTTTTCACCCCCAAAATATTCACAATTTAAAATTAATGTCTTCAAGACACAAAAACCTTGGATGACCTCAGCAGAAAAAAAAAAAAAAAAAGGTTTGAATAGGAATAAGTACTTTCAATCGATATGAAATTTTTCTTTCTCTAAATAGCAAAATCCATTATTCATAACATTCTACATGCAATAGAACACTTTGTAAATTTGATTCTTTCTTGTCAAATAATGTGTTAATTTAAGTGTTTCTTATCTTTTGAAAATATTCTACCACCTCCAGTTTTTTTACTGCACTGACAGTTCAAAAAAAAAAAACAAACTCCAACAAAAAACAACAAAACAACGTATTGGCTCCTAAATTCAGGGCAACAGTTGGCCACACTTTACTACCACAATTTACACACAATTTACTATCAAGTATTTCTATCAAATCCTCACATGTCCTTCTTAGAAAATGTATACAAAAACACTGTAAAGGTATGAGCATGCCCTAAACATTCACCATGGTCTAACTACCCTCCTCTATGGATGAAACATGCTTGTGAAACAGTGGTCTAGGGCTTGATCCACTGTATCAGAACACATAGCAAGAATTCCTCCAATAGTTCTTTATGAACATAATTTGGTCTACTCAGGTATTGTCAATCTCTCTACACTATCCTAAGCACTGTCTCCAATTGCCATTATCACTGCTACACTTCATCAGCATTCTCTCCTTTTGTGTCACTTACCCCTAAAAAAATCCTACCTTTAAAGAACCATTGACCACAATTCAGTACTTCTGAACATGGTAGAAGAGACACCACCATAGAAAAACTGGGTTTATGCAAATTTGTGGGGGACCTGTGACAATCTGAAACCCAAGTCATGGTAAACAGAAGGATAATTCTGTGGCTTTCTACCCCCAGCATCTCTATGACATTATTCTTCAAGATGTATTTTCCTTGCTCCCTGAGTTACATGGCCTTCCTAAATGTTTTAATTCCTTTTTTTTGCTACTAATGAGAAAGAGGTGGAGAGATAGGAATCAAAAGACTGAAGAGACAAAAATATGGATTACAGTGCCTTTTTTTCAGTAAGTTTTGACCCTTGAAATCTCTCTTTTGTGTTATCTTTGCCTAAAGATTTTTTTTTCCCTCTTCTGGCTCTGGGAAATCTCTCTGTCCCTGTAACAAGAAACATAAACCTTTCACTTAGTAGCACTAAAAGCAAAAATCTCATTTACAGTTTTTGCCATATCTCGTCCATATCAGACACTGAATTATTCCAATTTTCTCCAAGAAGCTTGGCTGCTTCCACAATGACCTGTTACTCTCGATATGAGTCATCACTTGTTGGTTTCTAATTCTCATGCTATCTGCATACAAGTCAAATTCCACATTTTCTTAGCAGTAGACAACTTTCTAATTACATCCATTAATCTTTGCCATCACTCTTCTCTCTCTCTGCATTTACCAGTATTTACCAAACAGAAGTTTCATAATCAGGAATATTTTTTTTTATTTTCTTCACTTTATTCTCCTTGTACTCCAAGTACAGGTAGACAGAAGGCATGACACTCAAATATCCTGTCATTTAGTCATTCATTAATAACATATCTAGACTACAGAAAGAGTGAGCAATTGCAATCTGCTGGTAAACGTGTCCTAATGATTACACTATCTGCTAATTAATAGATACTACATATGACTTTGTTTCAGGTCTGGCAAGGGAGGGTTGAGTTCAGAGCTCTTGTGGGCAATATCCATACATTTGTTATTTTTCACATTTTCAGTTCCAACCCCCAACAAACCTGTCAACATATGGTTATGCCACAGCATCATGCTATTTTTTCCTTTAAGACCAACTTCTGGCGTCATATAGTAACAAGACAATTTCCACATTTTGTTACTGATGAAGTACATTCCTACCACAACACAGCAGTGAAATGATATAAAAGTGAGATTTAGGTATGTATCTTTAATGGCTAAAAATCCAGAAGGTAAATGAAAACAACCCTTCTGTACATATTTTTAGTCCAACTTTATGGGACACTGACACAGATGATTTTCAACTGCTGGGGGCTAGTTTTTCATAGGAAAAAAAAAAATCAATATTATGGCAACTGGCTTTTTTCCCGGTTTAAACAGCCTGTCTTACTTATAGAAATGGATGGAGCTACAAGTTTGACAATAAGACAGGTCTGGTCTGTAGTTAGACACATTCTTGCACTACCATCAATCCCAGCTGCCTGTATTTGGGCTGCAACTAACAACATATCCTTCCTCTGCTCTCCATGTTGCTGGCATATATCCTCCCTTGCCAAAAGGGATATCATCTCTTCCAGAATGTTTGGTAAATTGCTGAGAAATCAAAAATGGATAAAAGAATTGAAGGACATTCGACAAGATACAGGGGTCAGAGTCAGAACGGAAATAAGGCCTTTGAAACCCTCCTCAGCCTGGGCAAATCTTAGCTCTAAAGCCGAATTCCATGGCTCATACTTCCCTATCATTAGCTGCAACACTCAGTGTGCCCTTGGAGACTTCTGTGAGATACAATGCCATACTGTACTACCACTTTGAGTGGGAAAATGTGAAAACTGACACTATTTTTGATAGGCTTACAAGAACAGCAGTGGAATAGATGGTCTTTGATTTCACTTCATATCCCAGGAGAGATATGGATGTAGAATAAATGGCAAGTGCTTTGTGTGTAATGGCTATTGCGAGAGCTGTCATACACTATAGCAATGAATCAGAAAGTTTGGTAGCAAATGCTGCCAGACACTTCAGAATCAAAATATTCACTTTGAAAGACAAGACTCCGCCTTCACTTTGTTAACATGGAGCAAATGCTTGTTAATTATTGGTTTTCCATGAACTCAGTATTAAAGACCCACAATACAGCACCAACTCTTCAGTTACTGACACTTTACAGGTCTTCATTGACACCAGTGAAACTCTACTTAACTGCAGCTTTGTTAGATCAAAAGACATGAGGAAGAAGTTACCCTTCTAAACTAATAAAAAAATGTCGGCTTTATCCTTGTTTTCTTTCAGAAAAGACAGCCTTTTAAAATGGAAATGAAGTCTATACTTATCCCATGCACAAGTAGAAGCATTAGTCTTGAATCTAAAGAAATTACAAGCAGAAATTAAAATTGTATGTATTATCATAAGGATATAAGACTTTCCATTTACCACCAATAGTGGTGCTTAATAGCAGTACACTTCATCATTATTGCTGAACCACAGAAAATGAAAAAAATTCTTAATTCAAGGGGCGAGAGAACCCTCTTCCTGTGGGTAGTGCACTGTTTCCATGCGTATAGTATTATCAGAAGTTAATTGAACCATCCCTGAAGTCCAAAATAATAATTCTGACACTTGTAGGTCCAGGATTTCAACTCTTCTGATCAGGAAGTGAAATTTTAAGCCAAAACTGCTGATTGAAACAAATTTAGACCAATGTATTTACAGAAAAGACACAACTGAAGAACCACCCCTACGTTCTCCCACTGAAATGCAATTGGAGAAAAGGCACATGTAGTGCTATCTACCCCAACTGCCTATCAGATCAGCAAAATCAGTGGATGAATCCCACCCCACATTCTCCTTAGCCCCTCTCTCCAAAATATTATCTCTGAAGTAAACAATGAGGCTATGAAGAATCATTATTTGTGGTTATAACACAGGAGACATTTAAAATAAATCTGGGAGCTTCTTCATATACCTTCCTATGCTATATGGGGTTTAATCCAAATAGAAGTTTTCATTTGATGGAATTCATGTATCTGCAAAAATCTTCAGTACAAGGTGGTTCTTCCCATTCTAAAGGTAAGACAAGACTCTCATTAAACAACTCCTTGAAATCTCCTGGGCACTGCATCATTAAAAAACCAAACCAAAACAAAACAAAATAAAAAAAAAGCAATAAAAAAAACCCCACAAACCCACTACCATTCACATCTGTGAGACAAAGCCTTTTTGGTCTCTTATGACTGTCTCTTTGAAGGCTGCACTCACAGCCTTCAGCTAACAAGGACCTTTCCTTCCAAACGAAAAGAGGAGAGCACCAGAGTAATTGATTTTATCTCTGCAAGAGTGGACTGCAACAGCACTTTGGGCTATTGGCATGACTGATCGACCACGGACTCTGGGTCTCCCACTGTGCCTAATTTGCTAAGGATGCCATCCCTTGACAGCCACAAGATCTGGCTCAGTCTATGATCAGGTGTGCTTAGAGCCCTGCTGAGCTCTAACCTCTCCAACATAAACTGATAGTCTTCAGACTAAGATTTATAGAGGCCCTACAAGGAGGACAACACTGGAAATAAATGCTTTTCTTTCAGTAAAAAATGAAGATCTGCCATCACATCAGACTTCTGAAAGGTTCCATGGTGAGAGAGGTCAGAGAGGACTTTTAGAAGTATTCCCAATCTGATTTCAGCAACTGAGGGTAGTAGCTTCTAGAGAAACAGCAATGTCAGGTGGAACTGTTCATTGCTACAGATGTTCTCCTCAACTCTCAGAAGAGCAGGTGCAGAGGCCAGTGTAAAGCACAGAGTTCTGGGTCTTACCCTTCATACAAGTGGGCAGTACACACACCAAAACAAGAACCTCCCTGAAGCAAGTAACTCCTCTAATAACACAGGATACAAAGTAGCACTCATCATTCCTATTTCAGTTAATAAGTGTAAAACTCCTCCTGTCTCAACTACTAGAAACATTCACCAACTATCCTCTCTACCACTGCCACCCATCACTAGAAAGAACAGAAGTCTGGGCCAGCATTCCTTTCTTTTAAAACTCATTAATAGATATGAATTTGAAGTAGTTAAAGATCTAGCCAGCATTGAAACCCATGCAGTTACATTTACAATAACTACCCGTTATCTTGGAGCTACACAGACACAACAGGACAGTGCTTAACACACTGTGACAAAGGTGCTAATTGCAACCACTAAACATTAAAAAAAAGGAAGGCATCTGTAATTCATACATCTTTAGAGAAAAAAAGAGGACACTGTACCGCACAGCAATTAAAATCTGAATAGCTGGAGGAATAAAGGGAAAATTCAAGGCAAGTCTGCAGTAAAGAAGGTGGAGAGAAAACAAAACAGAACAAAAAACAACACAAAAATTCAAACCCACAGGAAATATCTAATGTACTAGTCCTATTAATAGCATAAAAGTTGCTGGCAGATACTATTACACAGCATTTTATTAATTAACTGGAGATACACGGATACAAGAGGTTGGAAATTACAAAGAAAGAATAGTCTGCACAAACCATCTCTTTGCAAACAGTGTGCTTAGTATAAGGACACAGCGTCTAAATAGCCAACGGCACTTTTTGAGTCAAAGAAAACTTCTAATTAAACTGTAGTCTCCACCACCACTCACACACTTTTTATTTGCATAGGTCTATCATTTCCATGCAATGCCTAAAAGCAACCGATCTGAAAGGCTTTTATAAAGAAAGACTATAAGACGTAGAGCATGTGAGTTTCTAGGAAGGTTAATGACAAACTTTTGAGAAAACGCATTTTCAAGATATCAACTTAGATTTCTATTTTAGATTAATTTTTAACTCACCAGTGCATCTTTCCCAAACACTATTTCTTCATGTAGAAGCATTTAAATCATTTTATTTCCCCTCACAAAAGGCTCTCTGCACCTAACAAATAAACCAATGTTGACATACCTAAACGTAGGGATTTATTGCACATTGGGAATTCTCTCTTCTGGAGACTTGTTGACAAATCCTCAAACAGGCTCTATCTTTGGCAAGATCCATGCATTGCAGGTTTTTTCCCCTGATATATGTCAACAGTCATACAACCAGGTAGTACAGCAACTCAGTTAAAGGAGAAAATACTGAAAAACAGGGTTTCCACCTCTCTCATTGCCAGGGTTTATACATTGTTATTTTACTCACTATTTTCTGTAATTTCTTATGAAAATACTGTAATTCAGAAAAAATAGCAAGCAACAGCAATAAGTTATCAGTTTAAATTGTAAATTGTTCTCATTTTTATTTTCAAAGCACTCTTTTGTAACATGACACTGCCTGCAATGTCTGGTTAAAGGAGTTAATTTCGTTCAATAGAGAGACAAGAATTGGAAGTCAGAAGCTTTTAGAAATAAATTGCCATTCTTGGACTGTGGGGAAACTCTGCAAATCCTGTGCATTTACAGACTTTTATTTTTTTCTTAGACAGAGAAGAGCAAATAAATTACAACAAACACTTTATTCAACACATGTTGCTGTTTGTTCTTTTCCAGAATGTAAAAATCATCAGAAATTAATGAAAAAACCTATTAATTATTTGAATAAATCCAGTTACATGCATTCTACAGTTCATTGCTACACCCGCTTTTCTTTGCAAGGAACAGACAAGACAACATACAGGATACGCTTGATTTTTTCATTAGAAGCAATCAGTCTTGAGTCAACAAAGTTCAACATTTACCTTCTGTTTGGATAGGACTATTCCTAAAAGTTAAGCATGTGCTAAAAGGACTTTTTTTCATAAGAAGGCAGCTTCAGTAAGTTAAATACATGCTGGCCCCACTAATGAATCACTGTTGTAGCAAAGGCTCTTGTCCAATAGCTTCAAGATTAAAAAAAAAACATTTCTTTTTTACTACTGAAGAAACCTTTTCTCTCAGCTAAGGAATGCTTTGTGGAACAAAAAACATCAAAGACTGCAGGTGCAGTCAGAAAAATCACTGCATAAAACAAATATTTAGGGAAAACAGGCTGCAGCATTTGCCCAGCATTAACTGCAGCAGTGTACGAATCCTTCACACGAACAGTATGAGTGCTGTAAAACTAATGGCTTTTTAGAGTAGTTGAGTCCTACATTTAAAAAAAATGTCAGCAGCTACCATCCAGCCCACATTAGTGAAACAAGATGCAACTTTCAGAGCAACAAAAGTTTCTCAGTTATCAGAATTTCAAGGGGAGAGGGGGAGTAGGTTGTACAGAAATCAGGTTTCTGTATCCATGGGTTTTTGCTGAAAATGTTCCTGGTTGTAAAATTTGTACACAGGTTTCCTTCTGCTTTCCCTTCTGTGTCAGGTATGATGAAGATCCGGAGGTTTTAGTATTTTTGCTTTCACTGCAGAAGTATTTTTAGTGTGGAAATATAATACAACTTTACATTCTCTTTCCATGCCCTCTTAATCATGGGGGACTAGCTAGGTGCCTAAAGTTAAATGTTTATTGGCGGAATGGCCTGATGTTCTACAGAAACAGACAGCATAAGCAGGGCCTCCAAAAGTTCTCCCTGTAAGCCTAATTCTGCTCCTGCTGCAGTAAGTTTTGCAAAATCCAATCTTAGACTTTTACATAGGCCCTTTCATCCCAGGTGTTACAGCTTTCCTCTGGCACTGTCACATACTGATTATAAACCAACTGTAGTGCAGATTATTGCCAGAATGGGCAGTTCCACCCTTCCACCTGAAAGCTTTTTCTTTTCATCTATTTGTTTTTTGAGCTGGAAAGGGATTAGTTTTCAGGCAGATTAGTCCTTGATCCAGCTCACCAGATGGCTACACAAACATGGTTGGCAGTGCGAGGGAGGGAGTGGGAAGGTGCAGCCAGAAGTAGAGAAGGATTTTTCAGAGCCAGTCTGCACTTAAATTGGCTTAACACGCTTGCAAAACCCTTAGTTTCTTCTTAGGTTTCTCTGCACCACAATAGCTAAGGGATCATGCAGATTTTGCCCAGGTAAAACCCTACTTAGTCCTAGAGAACAGTTTAATTACTCTCCAACAAACATCAGGCATGGTTATACATATATATATATATATATACACACACCCTCAACACCACAGCTTCCCTACTGGGAGACCAACGTCTAAAACCTCAAACCAGAAAAAAATTAGAATGATCAGATAATTTTGTTCTTTAGCTTTTAGTGAAAAGCTTCATAACTTCATCAGGGGTCAGCTGCAATGAGATTTGGGACCATTTAATCCTAATCCCGACTTGCATCAGGAGAACTGAACCCATACTTTTTATTGTTTGCTTTCATTAAGATAATTTATCTCTCCACCCCTACACCTTTTTTCCAGCCTTGTATACTCATAGCAATGCAGTTAGGTATGAGGAATCAATCAGGTGGCATTACAAAGGTTAGTGGCAGACAACTTTTTTCCTGAGGGTCTTCCAGCAAAACCTAAATTCATCAGATTAGGTAAAACCTGGAATTCCACAGCTACAAAACAATTAAGAGAGCACTTGATAGCTGTCTTTTTAGGACCACACGAGGCAGCCACCTGTATCAAGGAAGTGGAATGCATGACATCCCAAAAGTCCACCCTAGTTTTATGTTCCAGTGTTTGCAAACACTGTTTTACCAGAGGAGGAAGAAAGTCCTTGAACATCAGCCAAAGATTCCTGGGTTATGAAAAAAACATTATTCACAGGCTCAGGTAGGGGAGCAGAGGGTGAGATTAAGTATACCCTGTCACATGTCTACACCTTAGCTGGTGGTACAGACTTCCACTTACACTCAACTGGAAAAAAAGTAGGTAATATTAGGACATGATTTGTATCATCCTAGGGTCATTTTCTTAACAGGTCAAACGACTCATACCTAGAAGTGCCTGTTTCTTTTGAACAAAGCGTTAAACATGAACTACAAGAGAACAAAGCTAAGCACTGTCCTCTCCTGTTAGGACAGCTCCCTCCTCCTTTCACGGTCAGTCTTAAAGAATACATAACCGTTTCAGCAAAACAAAACCAGCATCATAGTGATCCCAGCTGTCCAAATATACGCAGCCTCCTTTAGAGGGGAGTCTTCACTAGCATTTGCTGCTGATGCATTTCACTTTTGCCTGGAATAACTTAAACCATCCACTAAGGCAGAAAACAAGGAGAGAAAGTTACTACAACCAGGTTTGTATTCCCTCTGGTAGAGGAAAGACCTGGAGCTGGGCCTTCAACTGACGGCATGTGTACTGTAGCCTCACAGCTAATCAGTCAAGAGGACAATGGTGTCACTACTGCCATTTATTTAATCGTGCTTTGATTTTATTTTCATCCCTTTTTTTTAATGGACCAATATGAGGAAATCTGAAATGAAATTGCTAGTAATTTCAGGGTGTTTTAAACTATTCTTTAGTTTCTACACCAAAACACCAGTAGTAATAATTGTCTATCACCAAATATGAGAGTTAAGCCCTCTTTTAAACAGCACATGAAGGAGAATCTCTAAACACAATATTGTTTACTAGCATATCCATATTCTGGCACATGTGAGAATATAAGTCCTTATCATTATCATGAACGGTGCTTTACCACGTCCTATTGCATACCTCCAAGTTACAAAAACTTAGTCAAAAATGTATCTCAAAGAAGGCATCAGCTTCCTTTTATGTCAGCGTTATAAATTCTTAGTAAATTGTTAGTCAGTAGGGTGCTTGCATGATTAAAACCTGCTGGGCTTTGGAAGGCATTTTCTCTGCAGGAATTTGTCAAATCCTGTTCAGTTCACTATTGGGAGCACTTAAAAGGCAAATAATGTTACACACAATCTGGCCACTGTAGATGCATTTCTGCCTTCTTAATGAGTCTCTCTCACTTTCAGACAACAAAATCATCACATCCAGAAGGTAAATAAACAATTAAATGCATGATACCTATTATGCCTATCTGTTCAACGTCCATCTTTTACTAACATATATTCCCTAAAGTGCACTGGTAGTTAGTACAGGTGGTACAAAATGGCTTATGTTTTGGTAAACCTACATATTTTTTTCAAGGGAAGGGAGACAGAAAGAGAGAGTGGCCATTTAAATAGTAACCAATATTGAGGAAATTGGGAGAGATCACCAGGACAGAAATTCAATCATAAAGTTAAAATAAGCCAACCACATTATCACCTACCTTACGTTTGTTTGTTGGACAAACATACAAGTAGCTCAGAATAGTCTTCAGGCCAACTTTATCATTGAGTTTCTCATACGTTGTCCCATAATCTGTTGACCTACAATTCAAAGAGAAACTTCATAAGTACAAACACTTAATCACAAAACCACAAGTCACTTGGCAGCTTTTCAATATAAGTCACGCTTTACATATCAGAATGGCTCTCTAGAGCTTTTTGAATGATTCATGTAGTATATAATGATACTTAATTATATACACATAGCATCATGTGAGTGCTTATAATTTGCATTCAAATTAGATTAGGAAAAATTAAACCAGCACCTTCCCAAAGCATTTTAAAATAAGCATGTGCAATATGAAGTGCTAAATTCTGCAGACAGAAGACGATAATGATTTTCAGAAACGCCAAACAGTAGACAGCAAGAGACTAAGTTATCAAGCCATTGTACACTTGAAGCTTAGACTAATTTAGTTGTCTTTTCTCAGCATATTCCAAAGTAGCTGCTCCAGATGACTGTTCAGTGAAACTGGAGTTCAGTTTTCTGCAAAAATAACATTGATGTCCTTTTGAAAACCTAACTACATGAGCATTATACCTACAAGTTACATGGCTTTTTTCACATGGACTAGCAGAAAACATGGACACATATGCTTTATTCTTGCTTTAAGAGCCACCATTCAGTATAGAAAATAAAATATTTATGATATGAGAATTGTCCATAGAGACACTGACTATATGTCTTGGTGAAGAACAAAAAAAGCGAACAAACAAGACTGTGCAGAATTCCTGTAACATCTACTCTTAACATGAGACTGGAACCAAGATTAATTATCAGCAGAGATTTTATTCATTATGCAGCTCATGCTTTCCTGAATTATGTCCTAGTATACAGGGGATTTAGATGATCAGTCCAAACTAGTACAGTTGGTATCCACAAATTGCAGAAAAGTGACAGGTATCTGGGTAACAACGACATTTAAAAGTATAACATGTTCTTGCAGATAATAAATCTGTATCTTGTCTTTAAAATGTACAAATGGGTCCATATAGAATTTCACTTGCAAGCAGTAACATGAATTTTTGCTTCTGCTAGTCACTCCAAAACCAATCATTCTAAAGCAAACCCTAGGCACCCGTTACATCCAGGCTCTCTCCTATCTGGGAAACAGTGGTTAAATTCACAGAGGTATTTGAGACACTTGATATTAACTTTTTTTTTGGGGGGGGGGTTTGGGGTTTTTTTTGGTTTTTGTTTTACCAGAATGCGGAGGGTGTTAAATTTCTGGATCAGTTTCCACACCTACATTCATACCACAGCTTCTGGGATTTCAAATGTTGCAATCAGTACATGAATAAAACAAAGAGGCAGCAGCTTGGGTTTCTACTCATTGAGATAAATCACACTAAAATGTTGATTTGCATTAAAGTTGAGTCTTTCTATTTAGGAACCTTATCAAAGCATTTGCACCTATCTGTCCTGGTCCTATAACAATTGACCTATGGTCCATGACCATAGGTTTTTTCTTTTGTTCCACGCCGCACCCTGCCAAAAACATAGAGACCCCTGTGTACATATATGACCTTTGTTCATTAGAACATTAATGTCAAATTCTTATCTACTGATTGATCTTTCCCTTTATAAGGTCATATCTCTCAGGAGCACATATAAACTAACTGAGGAATTTCCTCAGGGGACTAAGGAGGATAGTGTTATAGTTATTTCTGTTACTGAATATTTCAGAGATGTTCCAGCATTCAGGTGAAGGGAGCCAGAGCAGGATGCTGAACACAGCCCTTCCAAAGACTGCTGGTTCATTTTGGTTACCCCATCCACTTTACCAGCCAGCCTTCTCAGAAATTAATATTTCCATTGCAGCCTGCCTAAAAACCAAAACGTGTCCTTTGTGAAGTCTAGGCTGATAAAGACATGTAAAGAATGTAAGGACTAAATCTGACCTCTTGAGTTCGGAAAAAAAATATATTAATGAAGTAATGCAGCTCTTCTTTATAACAGTGACAGTGATTTCAAAATCAGACCCTTCAAAAGGGGACAGGAGTGAAAAAAATCCAACACATAAAACTTGCTTTGAAATTGTTGAGAGCAGTAGCCAATACCCTTGTCACAGTACCAGCAAACAGATGTCAAAGGACTATTACAAATGATAATTTTATTCAGAATTGCCAGATATGTCTTACTTCAAATTTCCAGGCAATTATTTTGCATTAATAGCTTTATTTACAGGTAACATTATATGTAGATGGAAGCGCATGCTTCCGTCAACATCTATAAAAGTAACTGAAAGATTGGAAATCTTAGAAAAACATCATTTTTTGCAGGTGAACAAATACACAAGCAATCAAAGGAGTTACTATTGGATTTTGTTCTCATCATGTTCAAAATTGGCAATAGCCAATCCTTCTGCCTGCCCAGTTACAAGTTTTGCTTCTCTTACACCACTTTACAACTACACTTAACAGGGAGGCAAATGTTATACAACAGCAGATAAGCACCCAAATGTCCTTTAACACAAAGAAATGGTGACAGATACACAAAGAGAAGTGGAACAAAAGAATTATATCAAATGAAACACTGCATACACACAAAGCCCTTGTTAGGACCTCACCCAGGGGTACCACTTACCTGCCTTCACCTTATTCCTTTTATATATATATACACACATATACAAGCAGGTGTTGATTAGCAGCCTGGATAATGAGCTCTTCATTTGTCTTATTAAATGGGTGTATAAAGCAGCATGAGACTCCTAACCCATGAAAATGTATCAGCTGTTTGGTGATCCAGGAAGCAAGCCTAACCTGGAACTGCCGCAAAAAACAGATGCACCCCAGCAGGGCGTAGGCAGTAATGACAGTGTAGGACCAACAAATTCAATCCCAGCTACCTGAAGGGGAACAGATAAGTGTGAACCAACATCTCCCAGGCTTTGTGTGGCTGCTGCTCTGAAGCTCTGCAGAGAGAACTCAGTTTTAGTGCATCTGTATAACATGAGCAGAGCAAGCAAGTACCTGCATATATTATCTGAAAGGACTAAACCCAGGACCTGTAGGGCTGAAAATGCAAAAAGGAAACTCTATACCTTTTATATCTGCTAAAAAGCCACAGCTACTGTAATAATTATATGTAAATGAGCAAACAATAAGCCCTGTTCTATTAGGTCCTATGGAGACATGCATGTTGCAATGTTTTTTCAAATTTTTTGGGGGGAGGAGGAGGGATGTTTATACATGGTCCATCAATTTAATTTAAATATGTGTAATTTTTTTCATTTTGGCTTGGTACAATTACAGGCTAAGTCAAAATATGTCGACATGAGTTTGAAATAAGAAGGTCTGCAGAAAGAGTCAATACATGTGCAAGTCTAACTAAATACGGAAAAAAATTGATGCGTTAGGACATTGTGGATGTTACTGAATACAGGTGTAAAAGAATAATATTCAGAAACAGACTATTTAGTCTCAATTCTCAACTTCACACCTGTCCCACCACTTCATTTGTAATTGCTTCCATTAAATCCATCCCAATTTTTACCAGGAGTTCTTTAAAATCAGATTCCCTATTTTTTTTTTTTCAGTAAAGCAGAAAGATTTCTGCAAACACCCAAGAAGATAAACATTTTAATTATTACTAGTTTATTTGACAGTATAAAAAAATACCAAAACTTTGGGACTGAAGCTCTGAGTTCCCCGAGTAATAAATTAAAACAAAACTAGAAACATGTAGAATAATTTATATTTTGCAAACTATTTGCAAGAAAGTTGACATTTCAATAACTTCATTATTATTCATTGACAGGGCTTTTCCCTCTCCTCACATCAGGGTAAATGACATTTCTATTACAGTATTATAATAAACTCCTGCACATTTTAAATAAAGTCAGTGAATTCCATTAGTCTACCTACTGTCACGAATATATCTCAATCCATTCCTACCAACATTTCACAATTATAATAGGCATTCTGAATCAACTAGTGACATGAACCCTATGGAAATTTTCTTCTTTCTCAAGAAGCACACACTGAAACTCAGAAGCCTATCAGTTTGAATATATAGATTAAATAAATTCCTTAGCAAGTTGCAATTTACTTTCTTTTGTTGGACATTTAAGGTTGTCTGTACTTATTTTACATAATCTGCTGCAACCTTGAAGAATCAATCAGTTGATTGTTTGGTTAAGGTTTCTTTCTCAACAATATCCTTCTGGAACACTCCATAAGAGAAAAGAAAAACATTACATGCACACTTTAAGCTGTGTAACATCATGTCTCCTGCCTATTAGAATGCAGCTTGCTTCCCATAAAAGACACGTTAACAGATGAAGTTTCTTGTTATAACACACATCGTTAAGAAGCAATCAGTTTAATTGGCACTATTTACTACTTTTTTTTTTCTTTTCCACCAGTTGCACCTGGTTTGCACATATGAACGTGACTGCTACCCCCACCTCCATCGTGAGAAGATTGTTTATGTATCATGGCTTCACCCTCTGTCCTTCACTGTTTAATTTGGTGCTCTAACTGCTGCCTGTGTGGCAGCCAGCCCTGGGAGGTAGGACCAGAAGCACCTGTAATGTGGTTAGGGAGCAGGAGAGCAGGGCAGCCTGTCACAAGCAGGAGCAGTGTGAAGCGATGAGCTCTAGCCTGTTTCTCCTTTTGCACTTGAATTCACCTCTGGCAAAAGTCAGGTATTCTAAGAGACAGCACTGACTATCAGATCATCTCTTCCAACCTCTCACTATGTTTGCCAACTGGTTTGCCTCCAAAGGGACTGGCCAGTTGAGCACAAGATTTGCCAGCTGTAATCATATTAATTTCTACATGAGCAGATTTTTGGATGGAAGGCTTTCAAATCACAGAAGGCCGAACTGTGGAGTTATAGGCTGCATCTAAAAAAGGCTTTCACCAAAAAAAATTTTGAATAAAGGAATAAGTAAGACATTAAAAATTATGTTTCACATCTGAAAGTGAAAAATACTGGAGCAAGTAATTCTGATTGTATTCCTGTGTGCAATGTTTTCAGACTGTTTGTAAACTGCTGTAGAGCTGTTGACTCTTCCATTCTTTCTTTCTGGGGATCTTTCTAGGCTGAGGTGCTATTCCCTCACCCCTTAAATTGAAACTCCTCCTTTTACGGTTTTATAGGCAAGTACTATAGTTTTCCATTGATTTTTATCATGCCACCATGTTTCACAACAGCTAATAATGTCAAAGTCTTCTTCAACAGTGAACCATTTAAGTTCATGTGTTCCTCCTATTAAGCTTTTCACAAGCCATTGACAGATGCCACTATGTCACTTCTGGTCTGATGCCTGTTTTGATTTAACTCCTTCACGTGTAACTATGCTATTTTTTTTTCCAGAAAGCAGTGATGTCTGATCTCAGCTTCTCTCTCAGGGAGGAACTGTTGTGGTTTTTTTTATCCCATCCTCTATTTTCATAGAAAGTTACTCTTGCTTTGTAAATTACCTTGCTTCACCTGGACGCTTCTCACCACTGCCTTTCCAACTTGTATAAATAATTCCCCAAGGCCTTGCCCATTTCTAATGAGAACTATTTGCCTAGCTCACAGAGACTGACACATTTTGAGAGGAGTTTTACATCTCCACGTTGA
Source organism: Pterocles gutturalis (assembly GCF_000699245.1). Classification (NCBI taxonomy): domain Eukaryota; kingdom Metazoa; phylum Chordata; class Aves; order Pterocliformes; family Pteroclidae; genus Pterocles; species Pterocles gutturalis. The sequence goes on along the minus strand of NW_010140074.1, from coordinate 50,262 downwards.
AGAGCTATTGCAAGACAGAAACAGGGAATCCTACGTCCTTGGACACAGCTTCCATGTCACAGAGGCAGACAGTTGCCCTCTTCTGTACAAGTTTCTCTCCTGAGGTCACACTCTGAATGGCTACCGGTCCACCACCCAGCACACAGGTTATCACATTAGAAAGCCTGAAGAAATTTTCCCATGGACTATTTAAGGCAGGATGCAGGATTTTTACTGAAAGTTTCCGTATGCCACGGAGCAGCCCAGGCTTTCCAAGACTGAACTGATTCATGTCCCTGACACAGTGCCTCTGCTAAAGGCCCTTCTGCAGCTTGGGAGCAGCCATGCTGTGTCTTTATGCCTTCCCTGGCCTCCTCTTCCTCACTTTATTAATAAATCTTGCTTAATTTTTAGCTATAGCTCATTTGCTTTAAGGAAGGATTAAGCTAAAGTGAAGCTAGTTCAGAGAGGCTTTTTTTCACCTTCATAAAAGTTTGGTACAAGAGGCTAGTGTTAAGTGGTATGACAGCAGTGACAAGCCAAAGAGTTGGTTAGCATTTCTTTAAATGTCTGTAATGGCACTGCACATGTCACAGCATTAAAACACTACAAAATTTACCCTGGCAGGTTGAAATTAACTTTTAAAGACATCTCCAGAGTAGAGAAAAAGAAGAGATTTCAAAACTCAAGGGACCCACTTGTCTCACTCCCTAAGTGAACACATTTCTGATTACTTTTTTCCCATAAGGCCGTCAGCAGGATGGCAAGTATTGCTGTTCCCACTTGCTAGGTGAGGGAAATGGAGGGAAATGCTAGATAACTAATCCTGTATTTGAAGGAAGTGTATGACAGAGCCAAATGCAAGTCCCTTCAGGCTCTACCAACTTCCCACTCCATCCTGACAGCATAAGTTTTCTAGGGTTTTGCATGTATAAATAAGGATTGGAAAGAGTGTTAATATCAATGTCGAAATGAAGAAATACAAAAAGAAATACAGTTTCAACGTGCATTTTAGAACAGATATAAGCCTCCATTTTGAAAATGCCTTGCTTGCAGATTGAGTTGTGACTGTAGATTTTACTAGAAATGAAGTTATGAATTTTTATTAGTTTATTGAATTTTTTTTCCCTTATGGAATGAATTTTCTCATCACAAAAAAGCTTCCCACCTACAGAAGCCATGAAAAAGACTTGGAGGACATGAGGGGGTAAAAAAAACTACAAAGAAACAATAGGATACTATGAAATTGGCATTTCTCTGTATAATCAGTTAATTCAATTCAATTTTCTTCTTTTTAATCAACTTTTATTTGAAGTTATCTAAATGAACAGAAATATACACACTCAAATTTCCTGCTAATTTTGGCTTAATACAGTTCACCTGATTATCACTATAAATAATTTAAAGATGTGACAAGCAGGAGAAGCAGCTAATATTTTATCATCCAATCCAGAGCTTATATATTGCATTGGATAGTTTTTCAAAATCTTGCCCAAATCAGAAAGAAAGGAAATAGTGGGGTGGGAAGGCCAGGAGATGTTATCTGTAGGTGACCCAGATGAGTTGGGCTTTTTCCCCTTTGAATAATGGTTGAAGAAAAATAAATTTGGCTAACTTGCCTTCACTGCTATTTCTGTTCAGAGTTAGTAACTCAGGTTAGCAACCTACACAGAGAATACCTATCCATCTTTATCATATCCAAAGTAGGGACCATCCATCCCTCTACATATATTTAGTAAAGGGCCTGCCAGAATCTGTAGTCACATGGCTAAACCTCCATCTGCTGATGGAAGCTGTAGCTGTAGGTCACCATTTCATAGCCATCCACACTCCTATTAAATTCACTGGGGAAAAAAAAAAAAAAAAAAAAAAACAAACAAACAAACAAAAAAAAAAAAAAAACTAGGGGAGAGATAGTCTGTGGTGTAGATCATAAAAAGTAAAGAATCAAAAGTAAAATGAGGTAAAGCCAAAACAGCAACGTGGATATATCTAACTGCTTCAGCTCTGGTGACACACGTATCCCATTGCATAAGATCTCTTCAGATCCTCCCATCTTACCAAACTAGCCATGGGACAGCATAACTCAGATCTAACTTCCATATTTAACAATCCAAAGGCATCGTGTGCTTGCAAGCTGACATTAAAGGGGTTTTTTTATATCAGTTTCTGATGTCACTGCCTTTTTCAGCAGAGGTAACATTCAACTGTCTTGTGGAAACGGGTTTTTTTTTTACCTTCAGGCTTCAGAGAAAATGCTGCATAAAGGTTGGATACCCAAAGAAAAGAGCAAGATCAAATACTTTAGGAGAAAAAAAAGATCAAATTTGGATCAGATGGGAATAATACACTTTTTTCCCCCCCTTTAACTGCTTCTCTAATTTTAGATGTCCATCCTGTCTTGTTTGACCAATGATCCCCCTTTTACTGTACAGTACAATGGTTTCTCCAGCCAACGGGCTAAGAACAGAAGATTGTGGCAGCTGATAAAATATCTATACAGATTCCCCACTCCTCTGCCTGCTGATCAGAGGTCAGACCCTGATCATACTCTTATGTAAATCCAAAGTATTTACTATGGAGAAACACCACCATAAACAGGGAACTGGACAGCATCAATGATCAGCTCCCCCTGGCTCCCCTTCTTAAATATGTTATCACAGAGGTGCTCCCACCACCAGTGATGGGCTTGGCCCTTGCCCAGAAGCAGGTCCAAGTTTGAGCTAACTGGGATTGGCTCCATTAGACATAGAAGAAACTTCTAGCAGCTTCTGACAGAAGCCACCCCTGCAGCACCCCACTATGAAAACCTTGCCATGCAAACCCAATGCAGATGTCTAGGGTAGAGGACTGCATTCATGGCAAAATAACTGTGGACTAACCACCCATTTTGCCTGGCTAACAGACCCCCAGCAAGACTGGCTGTTGCCCCTCAGGGTAAGGTAAGGTGGCAGTAGAAGGAACTGAGGCTTTCACATCCATTGCTTGAGCAGCAGAGACGAGGACTCTCCAGATCCCTCCCCCTCAAATTTCCCTTCCAGCCTGCCTGAAAGAGTCATCTCCAGTTCCTCACCAACAGAAACAGTGAAAGTCAAGAGGAGAGTAGCCAGGCTACTCTATAACCACTTTAACCATTCTAATGCAATGCTAGGTGAAAGCCTGCAGTGAGAAACAAAGGGACAGCCATCAAAGCAAGACCTTCGCTTGACCCTCTCAGTGAAAGTCTCAAGAGGATGGCACTAGTGGTGCTCCGGCTGAAACACTAGCGCAACCTCTCCTGTTCTGTGAGCCCCTTTGTGCCACAGTGTCTGGATGCATGGGGAAAGGATCAGGAACTCTATTAGGACCACAGACTTTTGGGAGCTAATTAGTACATACTAATGGTTAATATGTTATTTATACTTGTGTATCTGACTGTATGTACAGTCTGAGCATTTTTTCCTTCCTTAAGTCTATAGTACTGCTTTTCAATATTTTTTCTATTTGCCATCAAAGCATAATTTTCAATGAAGAAGTAGGCTCTGAAGAAAGGAATTAAAATTTACTGGCAACAGGCTTCTTCCTGGCTACCTTAGGGAAATTTTGGGGGATCAGTGGGCTACAAGTGGAAGAGCACCAGTCTGGAAGATCTCCTTGTGCACTTGACATGCTTGTCAAAACAAACAGGCTAGGATGTAAATTTCCACCTTTCCTTCATCACAGTATTCTCCACCAGGTAACACCACAACTCAGAATGAAGCCATGGTCATCAACAAAAACGTGGGCTTATGGTCATCAACAAAAAAAAATCTCAGCTTAGCTGTGATGTATATTAAAGTTTTTCTTCCTTACATTTAGGTTAAAAGAGGCCTTTTAAATTATAAGAATTGAGAATGATTAATGACTCTTCTTTCTGTATGTTTACACAGGGCATACTGACATCACCACACCCCTAATGCCAAATCCTTGCTTATAAAATGGTTCTTTGAGTGTTGCATCTTCCCATTTCCACTCCAGTCTCATGTAAATCACACAAATAGCTAGGACTGCAGCCCAGTAATCATCACACTATTAACTTTCTAATTGATGGTAATAGCCAGAATAAATTTCAGGCACCCCAAGGGGTGGTTAATGGATTTTGTAGCTTGAGGGCAGAGCAACAGGAAGCTTTTCCATTAATCAGTGAGATGAGACAACCATATATGTCCTACTCTCGCCATCCCATCATAACACTGAGGTCATTGCAGCTTTGTTGAAAACGTGGGTGTTGCCAGGCAAAAAAAAAAAACAAAAAAAACCCTCACAGCAGGTTGATCTCAGTTACAAGGTTTGATATAACAGTTCAGCAGAGCTATGTTAGCATCCATAGTCATGTTATACATCCAGAAAACTGCTTTAGCCCATCTACAATTAAGAGCAAGAAGGAGTTTTATTGTCTCATAAAAATGTTGCAGGTCTTCTCTGGCTTTTAGTACATACCCTGCAGAAGAAGCTTTCTAGATAGCACTGTCCAAGCATTTGCAACAAAATATGCAATCTTCATACTATCCTGCCAATGCAAATCAACAGCGATAAAGCTTAAAAGATCTAGATAGCCCAAGACACAATTTTCAAAATCATATTCCAAGCCCCTTGGTTGTTAGAGTAACTCCAAAGGACCAGTAGCATTTTAAAACCAGCTAAAAACATGCTTCATGCATTAATTTATATTCAAGTTTGTTGGAAAACAGAATTCCCATCCCTCAGGGCAACTCTAACAATTTTTTTTTTTTTTTGCCCTGTTTTACACTATCATGATTCCCAAGATCTGGATACCACAAGAATACAAGTGAAAAATAAATTTAGTTTAAAAAAAAAAAAAAAAGTCAGAGTGTTTCATCCCACTAGTACCAGTGTTATCATTATCCATTCAATTGAATACCTTATAATACAGTCTGGCTGTCACCCCACAGGGAAAAAGCTCAAATGAAACAAGGTGAAAAATCAAAACGAAATGTACTTTCAGTTTCAAATCATTCCAACATTTTCTGTCCATATTTCATTTCTTAAATATTGCAAAAGATTTATCTGACTAATGCTGCATTTCCCAGCAGAAAATTGTTCCACTGAGAAGGTTCCAGCTAGTTCTCCGAGTCACAGTAGTGAACAGGATAAGCTGTCAGCCAGACTTTTATCCTAGTTAGCAGTTAGCTAGACTGTTACTCTACCCCATCACCTAAGAACTTGCTGTTGCTGGATTTAAAAGCTGTGCTGGTAGATTACTTGGATTACTGTACCAAAGAATCACTAATTAACGCTTTAAAGCAGACAAACACAATGAGTGCTGCTTTTTTTCTTTTTAAAACCATTTGAATGATGCAGCTGTACTGTTTGTGTTAGTTTCAAATAATATACATCATCCAGAGCCACGTAGCTTTATTTGTTCTTCGTGGTTGGTAGAAGCATATTTATCACTAGGCATCTCAAGGATCAGTAGGGTTATAAAGCTTGCTACTTATAGCTACTCTTAGGGTATCGAGCAAGTGACACTAATTGGTTCCTTTGACATGTAACCTTAGGTCAACTCCAGTAACAGAAGATGGATTTTTACAGGAAATGAAATGAAAGTACACAGCAGAAGACTAATATCATTTTCTAGGCCTGAGAAAAATGCATGCTTCCAATCACTCTGCAGAAAAAAAATGGCCAGGAATGTGTGCTATGTATAAAGAACAGAGCAAGATGTGGTCAAGGTGAGATGTTCAGTCTATTAGCAAACTGATACACTGGCATTTGTGTGCAGAGGAATTGCAGGCTGATGGTCTAGAAATGAGATCAGCTCTTCTGGTTCTTTGATTTTCAAAAAGTTAAAGCTAAGCTGTTAAGTCCATACCAGAAACATCTTGCACAAGATCAAGTTACTACTTTGCCCCGCATTGCAAAAACATCTTGTATTAATTATATTTTCTGTTTAAGCAAAAATAAAGATTGAAGATTGAAACGTCTTGAAAAGATTCCCTCATACTAAAATCTCTGCTGATGGACCATATTAATCCATTACTCACAAGTTCAGTTCAAGTGCCTTTAAAAGAAAAATACGGAATTTGACCAGAAGATTTTTCTCCCCCCAACCCATCTGTTTTTTTAATTTATTTGGAATTAAAATTATAAGAAAAGTCTTTCCAAAGCTATGGGTGCATAAAGACATTATTTATACAAGCCAGTCATTAAAATAATGCTACCAACAGGAACTCAGCCAAGTACCTGAGAATTCCTTCTATCTTCTTGAAACAGACCTATCATCCTCAGCCCCCACCAGTTTCCCTAAAAAAGGTATGTCTTCCAACATGCTCAAACTCAGAAAATTTCAGCTTCGCTGATTGACAAATCTCACACATGACCACAAGAGCCGTGTAAACTCACAAATTTATGTGTAATGCCACAGCCTACCTCCAGCAGAGTCCATCACTTCCAGACATACTACCGCTCTGTGCAAACACAATCATGCAACTACTAGTGCAAGGGACTCAACCAGGCTCCAGTACGTGTGTCCTACTAGCCAGTGGGCAGGTGGTGGTACATACATGCCCAGTCACATTCCCATCACAGGAAGCAGAGGTGGCATTAGTAGAAAACAAATCCATCATATATTGGACATAAAATCTTAGTGTTTACTTCCAGGCTGTGGGCAATGCAGCCTACTCTGCTCCTAACCCAATGAAGAGCTTACCTGGCTATATTTATGGAGAATTATTTAGCACCATATGGAAGTACTCTTTGTCCCACAACAGCTAGAAAAAATCATGCTAATTTCACATGTGTGGAAGCCAAGTCTGCTAGACAAGAGTTATTAATTACAAAAGGTTCAAATTTGCACTTTGAATCACAAAAGTCACACAGCTACATAAAGGTAACACCCTCAAAAAGAACCTTCATAAGACCCTGGTCATTTGCCTGGGAGATGCTTGCCAAGTCCTGTATTTTTGCTCGATTTAAAGACACTGACAAATGCCCATAAGTGGAAGGTCTTCATTTTAGTTCTGATTTATTAGGGCTCAATTAGAAAAAACACTAAGTAACAATTGTCACAATAGCCAAGCACCGGAACCGTTGTGCTTGATGGTGGGTAAGGGAAGAAGGCAAGAACTGGTGCAAGATTTTCAATGTTCAGTTTAACTGGGGAAGCAGACATTGTGGTATCACAGGTATGCCCAGAAACTATCTACACACATACACACCTCCACCATCTATCAAACAGGCTGCCAGAAATATGAAAATTTGTTGCTTAAAGGTCCAGTAGCAGGTGAAATAAGACCAGGCAACAGTGACCAATTCTTTTATGTCCCCACAGATCAAACCCCTACAAAAAATGCACCAAATCCCTCTTCTTCAGTGGATTAGAATTAGAGCACTGTAAATACACAAAAGAGTAGATAGTGATTTTTCACTGCTTCAGAATAAAGTTCCCTGTTCAGCCCATCTCATCTTTGTGTGAATAAGGCACCTTAACCTTCACATCATGTGTGGTTTTTTCTATCTCCATCCTCTTCCCCCTGTTTTAAAATTTATAGTTACCATTTAGGATGATTTCAATTTCCATTAATAATATGTGCAACTGATGTACATTTAAGTGAATTTAATCATGTTGTAGTGACAGGTTTAGCTTAAAGCAGGACTTCACTTAGAACTCTCAAGCAAATTTCTCTTGAAAAGGTCAGTTTAACATTTAACAGGAGGGCCCATTCCAGACAAATTAGAATTCTCTCCACTTGTTTTGAGTGCAAACACTTTTCAAGCCAGCTTCAATGGAGGCATGTCAAACAAAAGAGAAAAGTGTCAGGCGCCCAAAGGAGAAGGTTCAGTTATGTCTCCATACATAGCCAGGCCAAAGGCTGCTCAGACACACGGACAAAATGGAAATATTCCTGCCCCACTCTTCAAGGACTGGGGCAGCACTGGAGCCAGACCACACCACAGAAAGTAGGGAAGGCAGAGCTAGGAGAGTTTAGGCAAGCCCTTAACAAGACAGAATTTCTCAATTCTAATTGCTGCAGCAACAACAACACAGAAGGAAGAATCTTGTGTGCTACAGAAAAGGGTTATTGTGTGTGTGTCCCGTGAGGATTTATTATCGCTCCTGTGCCTGTCAGAGGCCATTCAACTTTCCAAAACAATGGCATGGTAAGCAGAGAGGTGACACCTGTAATGTTGTCTCAGTGGCACCTTTGGCCATTCCCCTATAGCTGGAGCTGGTCCTGCCTCCAGCCTAGGAAGACAAGTGCCCTGAAGCAGTCACCCAGACTGCTCTTCCACAGAATATTTTCTTTGTTAAAAGGCTTCACAGCAGCATTACCATAAGCCCTGAGTGGACCATATGTGGCAGATACTGCCTCCATACTCTGAGTGGAACAGAAAACCAGTACTCATTTATTTGTTTTATTTTCAGAACATTTCTTCAGAGTTCTGGACAAAGCACTATGTGGAGACAGGAAAATTGTCTACCCTTGCTGAAGCCGATCTCTGTAGCACAATCTCTCAAGTTTTACACAGTCTTTGTCAGCAGACCATGTCATAGAGTTACAGATTTCCCAGGTTTATGCCACTGCAACATGTAACATAGGTTCAAGTCAGATAAGTTTCCCAGCTCCAATCTTACATTACCACTGAGAGTTCAAATTCACAGTAGCATAGGCAATTAACACCTTCTCTGCCTTGAATTTGGTTTCTGAAATATTTTACAGTGTCTAATTCCAGTAACAGAAAAGAGAGGGAACATTGCCTTTTTTCTTTAAGACTTTCATGATTTTACAGGTCTTTGACATACCCTTAGTTGTCATTTTCCACCAAAGATCCCTGGTCAGCTCAATCATTCCTTCCACACAAATCACTCTATGCCTTGGCCCAATCCTTACTGCTTTTTTTTTTACTTCTAACATACCCTTTTTGAAATAAGATTGACCAAAACTGGACATAAAATGGTATTTCTGTTACTATTGTACAGTAATTGAATCAAGGGCTCAGTTCTTGAGTTTCACGATGAACATACTGTCATGTAAAAAGTGGTACATAGCCACTTAGCTGATGTGAATCACACATCTGAGCTTTGAAGTTGCTCAGCAGACTCAGAAGATGCCTACTCCCATGGATTCAGCAGAATCTTGTTGTGTTAAAAGTCCCTGTGTTCACACTTCCTCCGAGGCAGCGAGACTTATCCTGCTGAGGCAGAAAAATATTCTGTGGGAGCCTAAAGCAAGTTCAAACTGTAAAGGGGAGAAAAGTAACTCCTTTGCTGTACCCTGCAGCTGGTAAAAGCTGGCACCATCATGAATAGAAAGCAAGAAATAAGCTATAGCATTTGAATCTTTGAACCAGTACCTCTAGAGAACACAGTGACATGAGATCTTGTAGCATCTCCACATTGCTGATGAGCCTATCATTGTTAACAGTCACTGTCCCACTCATACAAGAATGTAATGTGTCCTAGCAGACCTTTTCATTGAAAATAAAGTTCTCCCTAAGGATGCTTTACAAAAAGGGACAGTTTCTGGACAGAACCAAAACCTCCTTCAGGGACATATCCAACCTTCCAAAGCAGCTAGCTGGCTGAATGACATCATCCATTTGGTGACAAGTTTCACAGTCATTTCACTATCACATTTTACTAGTTTCAGAAATGCAAATTCCTCATAAACCAGAAATTCTGTTTTTCCAGTCAGCTAAGTAGGTTCATCATGGTGTAAACTTCCCCTGTCAACTCCCAACCTCTCCACGAGTCCTGGAGAGGCCTCAAAGAGTATCTTTGACATGTGTACTGTCACTGCCTGAACATTCTTCATTATTTCACAGGCTTGTGCTTCTGCCTAGAAGGGGTGGCTGGGGAAAAACAAAACAAAACAAATCTCACACACGTTCAAAGTTCAGGGATAAAACAAATTCAATTCAGTCATCTGCAGGGTCACTTGGAAATGTTTCAGACACATTTTCACTTTAGAAAATGCCAAACTGCCAAAGCAAAACTTTTCAGGAAGGCTCCTGAACAGAATTTCCTGGCAGAGTGTCAGAAAGAGCAGATTAGTTAGTTCTGGGAAGATATCCACCTGAGATGTGAAAGGCGCAGGCTTTGGTGGAAGGAGAGGATAGCATATAGCAAACTAGTCAGCTAAAGTACTGATGCATTTGTAGCTAAGTATTAAAACAACAGTTGCAACAACCACCAGTATATTGAAATTAGTTCCAATCAAATCTTTACAGTACGGCAAACACTGAGATACAGTCATTTTTCAATGACACAAAACTTCAATTTAGGAGCCTCCTAAGAGAGCTCTCTGAGATCTACGACTTCTCATTGTGGGGTGATGCTCTCCTTCAGCCCTTTGAACTCTGCTTGTGTGTAGGACAGAAAGGGATGCTTAATAATGCAACTACACTCATGATTATAGAGGAGAAAAATAGATTCACCACCAACGTGACTAATCAAGTTGACAAAATGATTGGGTTCAAAAAGGGAAGGACTCTCCAAGCAGCAGTTCACTAACACAAAAATAAAACTCTGCATATTTCCATTGTAACAAAAAAGGATTTATTCATCCATAAAAGGGAAGCAAATAGAATAGCCTGGGTAATCTCAACTATCGAAATGATACAGATAACAAAAATCATGCATAGGGTGCAGCTCATACTGAACTGGCTCTTCTCACTTCACTGCAGAGGATCAGGAAACAAAATCTGCAAAGAGGTTCTGTGAGGAAAGCCCTTCCACCTGCAGAGCCATTTAGGTCAGGCGACTGTAAACAGCAGCTGAAGATGACAGGTTTTCTTGTAGCAATGGAGCCCACAAACAAATCTCAGAAAATGAGATAGGTTTTGCATGAGAAATGTGTGAATGCAAGAAAAACGTAAAGCTACTTTGAAAATGGAAAGCTGACTCACCCACACCCAGCATAGCAGTGGTCCCATGAAGTTATCAACACTGTGTGAGGTTGCCAAGAGTCAAGAAACTCAGGCTCACTGACAGCGTCAGAATACACTAAAATAAGTGGATTTTTGTAGGAATGTTTTATTTATGAGAGTAGAACAGAACTGGTGGAGAGAATGAAATAAAACTCCTGTGACGAGGTGTTTTGTTTTGTGGTTTTTTTTTTTTAATTTCATGTTAAGACTTAATGGTGTATAGGAGGTATCATAGATGTAGGGCTGTTCAGTAATAGTTTGTTCTGGCTTGGTTTGCAGGGTATTTGATGTAAGAACAGACTAGTGGTATTTAAGAGGAAAGCTTCTGGTGAAGAGAATTGAGGAAATAACTAGTTCAAACCACCCTGAAAATCCCACAGGAAAGCATCTAAGCGGGATAAACATTCCAAAACCCTGTAAACAACAGCCACCAAAGAAGGGACTACTGTCCCAAGACAGTTTTATGGCTTGGTTACTGATATGTGAAAGTAGAAGAGGGAATCTGAGACATGCTTTCATCACCTTGAAATTTACAATATTTTTTCTGAACATTTCCCCTTACTGTTTAAACAAACAAACAAAAAACCCCCTTAAGTTTGAGGAAGTTTACCTTTGTGTTTACCAGCAGTTTACAGACACCAAAAGAAAAGAGCATATGTTACCAAATTTCTTCAGCCACATTAAGCATAGAAGAATACAAACTGTATTTAGGTTAAGACTCAGGAAAATAATTGAACTCTGCAGGACAGATGTAGCCATCAATGCTGGGAGGTCTTATTGGCTGGGGAATGGAAATATGGCTAGTCTTGGGACCATGAAATTCTTATATTCCAGACATTTGCAGTCATTTGTGAATTTCCTGTGGATTAGGTCCCAGATCCGCTTTACTGAGTTTCTTTTCAGAGGGAAGGACATGTTTAAACTCATGCCACCATTCCCAAATGTAATGTTGCTCAACTATCCAAAACAAACAGACAACCAGGGCAAAATGCCTGGTTTTATATCTCTGCATTTGAGCTTGAAGAAACTCAAATGTATCTTCTGAGGGCTGTGACAAGGCGAGCAGGAAAAGGAATCTTATTTTTTTGAAACAGAGAGGGACACATGGAAAACTCGAGTGATTGCATTGCCACCCCTGAAACACGAGGCCTTTTTTGCCTCCCTGAATTAAGGCTATTGAGCCAGATCAGAGCTGAACTGTCTTCAATCGCTGGACTTGTGCATAATAATTAACTCCGAGCCCATCTAAAGAAAACCTTCAAATAAAACACATGCTTTGGGTATTCAGGAAGGGAGATATCAGCTCAGCTAATTAGACATAGTTGTCATAGCAGCTAATCAGCATACCTACATGCAACCCAGTGACTAGTACCAGCTGGGGAATTATTTCAAAATGAATCAAGGAATTAAGAAAACACACCTTTGGGACCTGCTGGAATAGAAGTCTTTGGCTGACAGAGAAAAAAAAAAAAAAAAAAAAAAAAAAAAAAAACAAAACAAAAACAAGAAATGAATCAGTAGCTAAGAGTGAAGTTTGCATTACAAAATTAGGAGAGAAGTCAAGCACAAGTGATTCTTCTGGCAACTGAGAGACCATTTGATCTGTAGTGCTGGTGGGCAACTCAGTAGTAAAGAGTCTACTTTAGGGGAAACACTGGTAACTAAACATAATAAATTATTAATCCCCAAAAGTCAGGCTAGAGTGCAGCAAATGACAGCGCTAGAACACAAACCGTAAGTAAATCACACACACCCCTGCCTAGGGACTGGGACTAGATCTCTGTTCTCTATGTCCAGGCAAGCTCACTCCTAGTCTATTATTTCAACTAATGGAACAGTCTTTTTATGCTGAATGAAGACATTATTACTTGTCTACTCTGGACTCTGGCAGAAAGGAAACACTAACAATGCATCTTCCTTACTGTACCGCTGGGCATTAACTCAGCTGATGGTGCTGACAAGTCCTGTTCGATTCAGAGGCTGGCAAGTTCAGCTCCTTGAGTGTAACTACCTCATTTTTGCAGAACTCTGTCAGTAGAAGTGTTACGCTGCCAGCCCTGTTCTTACAAAGAGTCTAGTCCTCTTGGTAGTTTATCTTATCTTCACTTTTTCTTTTTTTTTTTTAAGACATCAGAGTGATATTTAAGATATTGCTGATTTTCTGAACGAACTGTTCTATGAGCTCAGTGAATTAGCAGCAGCAAGCCTGGGCCTTTTAGCAGGACTACTGCCAGCTCATGATCTGAGCAGATGAGATTCATCTCCCACAGCTCTCTGCCACAGCTGTAGAGCAACGTGACAGCCACATACCTGGCACAGCTGGTGACTTAATCAGGGCAGCCACCTGCACCCACTACACAGAATCACAGAGAAAGAGAGAGGCCATGTCACCCTGCTGCAGAGGAACAGAAGCTAGGCTTGGTCAGGAGACTAACAGTTGCTGTGGGATGCCAGATCAATTTTTTCCTTTTTGTGTTCCAGAGAGGTCATGGCAATTCCAATAACACATCAGTGAGGACAACAGCCTTAGCTGGCCATTGATCAAACTTACCCCTCTGAACCTATTTAATTTCTCTGACACAGCACAGCAGATGCCAATTGGATATTAAAAAGAAAAAGAGAGTCCTTTAGCCTCAGTCAAATTTTTCCTTAGAATTTACCTCTGCCTTAGCATCTCCAGTCCCTGGGGCGATAAGCCTATTCATACTCATACTATTGAGGCAACTGAGTTTGATCATCCACAGAGTCCTCTGTTAACTTTAGCCCCTATTCACACACTTCAGATCTCTCCTAGGAATCTGATGCCAACAGCAGATGGTGTGAACTCCTCTAAGTAGGGCAGCAAGCTCTAAGTCATTGCCTGATGTGACAGCAACACTCCTTTCACCACTGCATTGGGCTCAACTGTCTGCCCTATCCACAACTTAGTAGTCACTCATCTGCAACAGTCCTAGTGTAAGGGCTGCTTTCATAGCAGGCACATTACTCGTAGGTAGCCAAACAGAAAGGAGCATACGATTTTACAAATACTAATTCAATTTATAAGAACTTTGTGTACTTATGGATGGCACAGAAAAGACAAAATAACACAGAAAACAATATTGTTTCTTTAGATATGAAAAACTGGTAATGAGCCTGATCCAAAGCTTACTGAAATCCATACAAGCCTTTCCACAGACTTAATGACAGTTTACAGGAGAGTCTGTATTATTGTCATATATAATTACATAAAAGCCTGCTAGAACTTTAGTGATTGAGAATAAAAATGTTTGACATCTGCATTCAGCACAATTCTGGGCTTTTATGTGATGTTATATAAAAAAATATAAATGTATTATGCAGCTTTCAGAGCAAGACAAAACTTCTTAAAACTAACAAAGAAAAGGACAGGAGTAGGGAGGTCAGAGAAGCAGCATTTTAGGAGGGAAATGAAGGGACAAACCTATGTGGGAGGACAGAATGACAATGCCCAGTGAGATATTGTTAAGACATATAAATGATGACTGTCAAGTGTAGGCCAGACAGGTAAATTAAGGCTCTAAGACACCTTAGATGTTGCTAATTCACTTGGCATCCTTTCCCCCTTCCTGGACAGATTAGAGCTCTTTAAGTGCAGCTGGAAGACATCAATTCCCATGTGAAATAAAACAGGTGCCAAAATGAATGGAATTATGCAGACAGATGTATACCACACAACTTATGTGTACTTTCCCTTTTTTTTTCTACATGCCAGACTGAGCTGTGACCTTTTTTTTTTGTGTTTTCCAGAGTAACAGAAATCCTTCCATCAAGAATAGATCCTTAAAGTTACTAACACAGGTATCAAAGCTCAGACTTTAAGTATAGGGGGACTGCTCCTGCACAATGGCAGGCAGACATGGTGAGTGTTGGTATCATCCCATGCATGACATTACCTGGAGCCACTGAGAGTAATGCTGGCACTAACTATATGACTCCCCCTTTCCCCAACTTTCCTCTCCATCACTGAAAAGATATTTTGAATCCAGTAGAGGCTGACTCATCCTCTCAGATGGTGCATGTCTAGGCTTTACAGAAGCTAAGGCTGCCTTTCAGAATTCATTCTCAGAACAGAGAGGACACAGCTTTCTAGAATTTTAACACTGCTTTTTCCTTTCTGACCAAGATTTATGCAGGTACTTTTGGGGGGGGTTCTTTCTCACAGGAAGTCTATCGAACTATCTATCAAACAGGGAAGGAGGTAGATTCAATTCTCTTACCTCACATTTAACCAGAAGAGGGTAGTGCTGTCATCACTAGGTCCATTCATAAAAATAAACTAAACAACAAGCCAATAAAGGTCCCCATTGTAGGTTCAGGCACACTAATTAAACAGGAATCACTGAAGTGCCGAGTCAAGTGTCCCAAGTAGTTCAGTCTTCAGAGTCAAGGTCATTGCCACCTCTCTGAAGATGAAAACGTTGCTGAGGTGGTAGAAACAATATGGCCAGCCTGGCAGCAATACAGAGCTGAAGATCATCCAGGACTACCACCTCTTTCTTCCATACTTCCACTTTCTAGTAAGCAGCAAAGCATGTTACAAATCTATACAGCACAAGTTTACTAAAGAACAAGATTTTTTCCTTACTGCCGCTTTCCAAACTCATCCCTTTTCCTTTTCTACCCATTAAAAGGATAAGACAATGCTTAAAGAACAATCAGTAAAACTCAAAAGACTGTTCTCTGTCTGTCATATGGAGCTCCTTGCCCTAAAGGCCACACACAAGCACAATTTTGTATCATTTACTACTTTTAATCTTCATAGGGCACTCAATCCAACATAGGGAGTGTCAAGTTCATTTTATAAGACAATATATAGCTGGGTGAATCTGTTTTAATCACACAGCACGGCTTCACATTTTTTTAAAAGAAACTGCATGGCTAAAGATGTCTCACTTCTCAAGCATTAATTCAGCTCTCACTGCAGTTGACACAGGCCAACAACCACCTGGTATTTTTCAGCTGTCCACCATTCTGGATACTAAAAGTTTCCATTGGTTGAAATGACAGATACATTCTGAGAAGAAAAAAATAACACCCATATAAACACACCAAGGGTTAACAAATACCTCTATTAAGAACTTCTGCTGTTATACAAAGTCCTAGAGACAGAAGTCAGTATTAGCTGGAAGGCTACATCAGGAAATATCACATATGATTGGCCTTTTTCTCATACCCTCTCCTCTGTGTCTGCTCCAGGTTCATACTGAAGACAAGGTACTGGGTCAAGTAGATCTCTGATCTGATCCGAAATAGCCCTTCATGCAACTGAAGCAGACCTCTCTTATTCAATGATCAATTATTACTGACTTGATGGGATTACTTATAATAAAGGCAGCTTCAGTGCTAGCTGTTATAACACGAACAGCCTTAGACCTTCCATCAGCTAAATGAGACACACTTGGATTTTGTATTTGGTTTGGAATGAAGTTGCAACATGCAGCTCCTCTGTCACTGGAATTCATTTTATGAATAATTATAGACCTTTCATTTTCTCTCATACTAATCTAACAAAAAAAACATTTTTTCAGAGCACTAACCAGCATTCGAGGAGTTACTACACATACGAGATAATCCACATGCATAAAACTAGGCTTTTGTATCTCTATACAAGATTTTTTCAAGCAATTTCAACAGCAATTCTGCAAATTAACTAGCCTTGTTTACACTGAGAGGTTTATTACATCTTCTTTCTAAACCAATTGATTCAGCAGGTTTTTTCTGAAACAATGAAGAGCCACTGAATGTAAGAGAAGCCAACTGCCAAACGCAATGCCTTTTTAATTATGTTAATAGAAGGTCTGGACAATGAATTTATACTTATTACAATAACGACCATTATTTTCTAATGGGATACAGATTGAATAGACTTTATAGCTACATTTATTGTATTTTCAGCCACCTTTTCTGTTTACTTTGCATTTGATAATGCTTAAAAGCTAAGTGGTAATAGCAGCTATCAAAGTAATATCAATAGTAAGAAGAAAAGTCTAACAAGAAGGGTGATGCTGCTTTTGTATTAGCAGACAGAAGTCATTTCAGAAGCAGACCAACAGCGAGTGGAAAGTGGTGCAGTTTGACTCAGGTCAGTGAATTAATACCAGTTTCTACAAGAAGGAGTGCTGACTTCTTATGCAACCTCTCTAACCTTAGCCACATCTAATCTTCTTTGCTTCAAAAACTAGATTTCCCCCCCCACCTCTCTTCAGTACTTGTCATTTTTTACCTGGCCTGAGCAATCTTTTGCCCACTTTATTCCACCATTCATGATGTATTTTCTTTCCGTTGTTTTACCTCTCAAGTCTGTACTCTTATAAACAGACACTAAACTTGGTTTACTTGCAATTTCAAGCATTTGCTATATGCACGACCATAGGGGGATGTTTCAAGATCTAATTTTAATGTCTATTCTTTAATTTAAATCAACATTTCACTAAGTTATCCTTGTGCTGCATTGGGTAATTTGGAATGAATTAATGTAAAATAATTATCTTAGCAAAACGGAAATGAGCAAATTTAGCTATGAGATGTGACTACATCACAACAGCAACACTCCCTATGAGTACATTTACCCATACACAGTTCTGTGCTACCACAACACCAGGGTAGGCATCTCATGTCAGAGCAGAAGCTCATTTAGCTCAATACCCTGTCTCTGATGATGGTTAACAACAGATATCTGTGTAAGATCTCAGGAAGCATGAATTCATATTTCCTCTAAATACTCTCCCAGCCTCCAACAGCTGGGATTCAGTGACTTTCTGGGCCACAGATGGCATCATTTGCAGGCATATTTAGATTGTTTCTGGAGCATAGAAACATCCTAAACAGTGTGACACACTGTTGCACTTTCCATTTCTCTTTCAATTCTGCCCAGAATTCCCATCCTGGGTGCAGAGTTTTGCTGAAAATTGTACACTATCACAGAAAGTTCTTCATGCCAAATCAGCGTCTTAAAATAAAGATTTCATACTTTTAATTTCTTTACAAATTCAATTCCTGGTTCCTTAGCTGACATAGCCATTGATCAAGACAGTCCATTTTGGCCCCTTCCCAATGGGAAGTGATGCTTGGTTCTCTGCCTATTCCAGCTCCTATGCACTGTCCGATCACAGCTCTTCACCATGCTGTAAGTAGACAGTATATAGTAGTACTGTAAGTACAACCTTCAGCCATTGTCCTACTATTATGCTTTGTTGAACTAAAACACATTTCTTCAAGTTAGCTCAGCTTACTAAACCCATTTGCTCACTGTGACTACCCTCAGGTCTCTATGATTCACTACACCACCTATCTTAAAAGTTGGAAGTTATACCAGATTTATTACCAGACTAATGGCAAAAATGTCCTATATCACTGCACCTAGAGCTAACCTTGCAGAATGTCGTAAGAAATGTCTTGCCAGAAGAGAATTCCTTACAGCTGACTTTTAATACACATGAATTTGCTGATTCTTTATTATGCCTAACCAAATATTTCACCAATAGCCACAAACCCACACAGCAACAGAACACAAATCTCCCAACCCCAGCCAGTATCCTGTTCTCCGAACCATGCAGCTCTCATATCACAGTAAGTTCATTCATACTCCTGCTCACTCAGATCACAAACTGGGCTGATTAACTCACAAGGAAACACTAAACAAGAAGCAGAATCCCTATTCTGAATCTAGGGCCCTTCTACCCCAACCAAATAAATTACTGCATTCAGGAAAAAAAGTCAAGAGACTGAAAATAACTCTTCCAAGTCTCTCCTAAGACTGCATTTGGCTTCCAAACACTGTTGTGCATCATCTTAATAAAGCACTAATGGAAATAAATCAAAGGCTATTAAAACACTTGCGACATCACACTTGCTTCTTTGAGTAACATCCACATCTTGAATTTATAGTACATGTGTGCTGAGTAGGTGGTGGACTTTAAAGAACAAATAAAAAAAAACGTATTGGGCTTTTCCTCCTTTGGTTCCTTTACCAGAGATAAAGCAGACAGATTGTAACGTGCTTTTCTTACAAAAGAGTCAGCATTGTGAAAGCTGTTAACATACAAAGAGAAATTACAAAGAATACAACCATTTACCTTTGAAAAGGGAACACTTAGAAGAGAAATTTACTGAGTTCTTGAAGTTTCTTTCTTACTACCTTCATCGTGACTAGCATCTAAATTTCAAGCTGCCTCATAACAAGAAAGCACATCATCACTCAAGCATTGGCAGAGAAGTGAAAAGAAATTATATTTCTACAATGCCTGTAGTCAGTGAATACTGCCACAGCAAAAGGAGGTCAGAGTCTTGCAAGTCACAGATGTGCTTACTAGAAAGCACCAACAATTTAATAGTCTATAACTTACATTTTTAACTAGATATTAATGTTAATATGGCAAGTCATCAAAACCCATGTTTCAGGGCATAAGCTGATTTGTCTAGCAGGGCAAGAAAGAAAAATCATCCCAAAGGTAGCAGGTATCCTATTGAGAGTTCAATGCTGATAAGAGCTGTCATTTATTGGGCACTGCTGGAGACATGCTAGGAAAAAAGCAGACTACCTCTTGAAGACTCTAGCAAGGTAAACTTATTTTGCAGAAGAACTGTACAAAAACTTCACAATGTTATCTACTCCACAGTATGGAAAGATGTGGCTTCCACTAAGGCAGTGCTACCATGGGGTAAGGAGGAAAAGAGACTCTAGTTCTGCCTCCCTCACATCCCAGAAAACAGAACAAACGAGCTGAGAAGTTACAAACACAAATAGGAAGAAAGGTTGTTTCCTATCGTCATAAAGAAACAGCTATTGCAAGTGAGGTTCATAACAATGCTTCTCCTAACTAGCAGTTCTTCCCAGCAATGCTGCACAGCCCATGGTCATAAAACATCTTCTGTGTTTATCTTTCTTTCTTGGAAAGAGAACTAACTATTTAAAAGAAATGGTTTTCAATGTAATTACTTACCCTTTTGCAATCATTAGTCTTTATTCAGGCAGAATCCAAACTACAGATATCATAAATTGACCCAAAGATGACAATCCACACTGCCTGCAAAGATATGTAAGAGGTTCTCAAGGTCCTGCTAGGTATTGGATTAGCATATACCAGAAGTTTGTCTTGGTATAGCATAGACCAAATCTCAGTTAGGCTTCAGCCACGGATGGAGACTGTAGGCTTATGCAGCTGTGTTTCCACTCTAACTCTTCCAGGACTGTTTTTTATTAGCCAGTTTCACCCCAAACTCTCAACTCACTTACTGCAGATAGACAGGTAACATAACCCCATCGCCCACACATGCAATAGTGAGGAGGATTCCCTGAAGCTATATGTAGTAAGGCTAGGACTGCAGCTGTGGTTCTCATTCCACAGCTCTAAACAGAAAATATGCTTCTTCCTACAAGCACGGACAGAAATAGAGGAGACTAAAAATGTGTGGTTCTCAGCCTCCTAGATTGATCCTTCTGGGCTGAGACAGCCCAGGACACTGTAAACACACCCAAACTATCCCTAAGAACGCAGTACTTGTTGGTAAAGCACAATGGGAGCTTGGACATGCCTACAGCTTCCTTTTATCCTCAAGGTTTACAGAAGAGTTATTTAGCATAGTTCTGGCTTTCTGTTTCCCTTTTAGCTTGTTTTAAAAAGGTTTTGTATTCACATGTAAAAGGACAATGCTGGTCCGATTTTGATTGCAGTCCCTTTTTCCCCAGAGGTTACAGTGACCATCAGACTGTCAGCTGAGTGCTGTGCAGACTTTAAAGCCTACAGCTTAAGAAAAATCTCTTGAGGACTCAAGACTGGCAGTCTCAGCTTGCTAGGGAAGACTGGCAGCCTTTAATCAGTGACAAGGAACCTGCCCTCTCCTCAGACTACCTTCCAGTGACTGCATCTGTGAAACCCAATTGTGTTTCTCCCTTATATGTGGGAAATATGATTCCCAGTTAATTCTGAGGGGGTGTCTCCTCTCCTCCTGTTCTGCCTTAGGAGAGAGCACATGACCACCATAACAGAGGAAAAACCTCTAGTTTTATCAAAAGTAAACAAAACTTGTTTTTTTTTTTGTTAACCAGCTGAACAGAAAGATTTTTTTTTTTTTTAATTGCTGGACAGTATAATCATATAAGCCAACAGTCAACATTCAGGTGGTTTGCAGGAAAGCCAGGTTCAAGGCTCTGCTTGGCCTGATCAAAGCTGTGATCCAAACCTCAGCCTTCAGGATGAGAAAGAGGCATCAATACATCCAGTTCACAGAGGAATTGACTCCACTCTGATTTCCCTTCTATCCCATCCTGATTTGCCCTTCCAGACAAGATACCTTAAGCAATAAAGAAAAAAGCACTCAGGAACCAAGTGTGAAGAATCTGTGTTTGGGCTTTTCCGTCTGTACAGCAGTTAGAGCCATTCAATTTTCCCTTCACTACGTGAAAACCAGGAAGTCGATCTTTCATCCACCACAAAAAAAAAGCTGAAATTGTGAGCAGTCACCTGACTCCAGGAGCTCAGGATTGAAGGAAAACCATAAGGAACTGAATGGGAACACATACACAGATATGTGCATAGTGTCTTCAAATACAGCAGTAAAAACACATTAGAAGAAGGAACAACACTGTCTTTCTGCAATAATTTTGCCTTGGGGAAAGACTAGTTATCAGTCTCTATCTCTCTTTACGAACTCACTTAATATACATGTGACTACTTTTCAACTCAGTGTCTCTCATAGATACACTATCTATCTAGATTGTAAGATCCTTAAAAAGAGGTTTTATCTTCATACCAAGCTACAAGGCACACAGTAAAATTAATGCTAGGGAAATACATGTAACTTCCTTATTGAAGAAACTCATTTCAGTGGTAGGGGGAAATTATGGGTGAAAGAGAGAAGGAAGGCTTTTTAACTCTCATAGGCAAAGCACTGTATCACTTTAGAGTGCATTACAATTTATGTTCATAATCGACATGACATATCTTCAAACACCACTTAATGCATCTCACCAGGGAAATGGCACAGTGCAACAGCAGGGGAAGGCTGCTCGCCAGGGTAGAAAGTCCCTGAATCACCACATGCCTCCCCCAAGCCTTCACAAGGGAAAGTCGAGCTGCAAACCAATTCCTTGCTCACCAAGAAGAGTCTCCCTCCAGCTCTCCCTGTCATACAGGCAGAAACCTTCTCAGCTCTGAGTACACATAGGCCCTCTACAGTACCTCCTAATGACAAGAGGCAAAATGAGCCTTCCTTTCCTTCGCTGCTCTAGCTCCCTGCAAAGCACAGTATTCACTACCAAGACTGGTGCAGACACACAGATCTGGAGTCTCACACAGTGGCCCTGGGCCTTCATAAAGGACTCTGGGTCTTCCTAATGAACAGCTCATGCATTGAAGTCTTATTTCCCTGCCCAACAAGCTTCTGAGAACTTCCCTGCCACCCGCTGATGCTGAGAACTATGTTGTGCTCTGCGGCACAGGACCCACTGGCAGGACCACACTCAAAAGCTGGCTTTGCTATCACTACTGAAGATGCAAGTTGATTAATCACAGGCTTTATTTTTCCTTTTCTCTTTTGTCCAATTATTAATTGGCAGGTTAGAGGAATCAGAAGAAAAGGACACTTCCAAGCAAGTCACTATATTTTGGTGTAAACAGTAGTCTGTTGCACAACAAACACACCATTGGTAGATATTTAAATATGCATTTTTACAGCACATGGTTTCCAGGTGTTCCACTACATCCTTCAAGGCAGACCTAGTGACACACATCTGGCTCTTTCTGGAGTAACTACAAACTTTGAATGTTTGCCTGGATAATTCCCAAGGTGCAGATGCAGAAATATTTGGGATGTGGATCTGAAGACCTTAGAGTTCAGATCTCAAGCTAGGATAACTCACTCAACTGGAATAGTTTACCTAAGTTTACCTAAGCTCAGCCACAAATACATTATTTCCTTTTTGTGATTAGTGGAGGAGATGTGCCTCTGAAAGGATAACTACAATTTTACCCAGTTTTGCAAAAGGAAGAGTGACTGCATAAAAATGAAAGGGGTGGAAATATCAGAACATAAAGGGTGTTCTGCTTTCTGTTTATAAACTGATAACCACTATGTTGTTTGTCTTTCCTCTTAACAGAGCAGGCCTAGTCTAGCTTGTCTGCAGTTATTACACAGCCACAACAGACAGATGAACCCCACGGACCAGAACCAGAGATAGTTCTGCTATTTTTTACAAACATAATTTTCAAACAGGTACAACCTAGGAAACAGATGTGCAAGTTCATCTTCTAATTCGCAGAAAAAGAATTACAAACTGCATTTAAACATTGTATGTCTATGAAGTGGCATAAACATTGTGCATCTGTTATTTACAGTATATTGATAATATATGTCAGTACTAATATTCATTATTTTGATTTACACATTTTTTTAATGCAGAAAATGGATTGGGGTTGTTTTTGATTTACTCTATAACACTCCTATATTTCATGACTGGCTTCAACACAGAACACATTTTTAATATGCTTAATAAATTTGCATCGTCATTTGTGCTGTATATTTTATCCATGCAGACCAGGCAATGAGAACATCACTAAATCTTCAGCCAAATCTGATCCTTCAAAATACCAGGGTATGATTCTTCAAGCTATGCCAAGACAGAACTTCCTTGAGATTGATTAAACAAAGACAGATGTCATGCCACGAAATGCAAGGGTTATACTGGCCCTCACTCTTCAGAGAAGGTAAGAATGTGGTAAAATTCAATATGATTTAAGTTTCCTGCTAAATTAGGACCTATTTAAGCACCTGCTAGGGGTTGTTTCCTAGGCAGGTTTTTTTGGGTTTTTTTTTAATATTTTCTTGGGGTGGGGGGGAGGGGCAGGGGGGTGGTTTTTTGTTTGTTTGTTTGACCGGTTGGGTTTTTAGCCCCCTCTCTCGAACGTTACTGGAGTTCTTTTTGACGGCAGGCAAAACATCCCAGGAAGCTTTGGCAACCAACTAGAAGAGCTGACTGTGCTAGAAGTTTTTATCAGTCACCAGGGTAAAATGCGCCCTCACAAAACTTTGATAACTATAGAAACTGCTAGGTTCCTAGGATCACCCTGATGGCTGAATCATGTCCCCTCAAACAGGCAAAACGCTGCAGTTGGCTCCACACTCAGCCTATGTTCTAAGCCCATTTCCAGTGCAAGCAGATCTCCCACTGCAATCAAACTCTAAAAAGATTCTGCTTCCTACATGAACAGCTAAGTGTGCAAACTCATTCTTCCTTCCCCCCAGATGCCCTCCAGCATCTACACACATAGCATCCAGTGGTTCACATGTTTGCAGGAGCAAAAATGAAAAAAAAAAAAAAGACACAAGGAAATGTCATTGTTACAATTTCACTAAATGCCTATGGGAGATATGTAGCAGCATTTTATCAAGCTCTGATATTCAGTTAAGAAAGGTGATTTATTCGCACTAAGCAACTGAAGCACCATATTTATAGATAAAAGTATTTCAAATAGTCCTTTTCAAGTTCCCCCTTCCCACAAAACTACTGGTTAAAATGTGCTTAATGAGGCTTTCCTTCGCCTGACTTTGTCAGTTTCCCTCTCATATGGATTTGCTTCTCCTACCTACTTCAGCTAAAAGAGCCTAATCTGCTGTTAGAGAGCACACTGTGTCACTAAGCCACAAGTTATGACCTTATTAATGTGGCTCAGCAGGTAGAAAATAAATGTGAGTTGAAAACAGCCCACCTGCAAAACAGAAGTGAGGAACCAGCATAAAGCGTGCAGGAGAATGATGAATACAGTAACAGACATATTCTGGAAATTCTGCACAAAGGAAGTAAGCAAACATTGACAATCTTTCAAGTCTCCTGCTGCAAGAACTCTCTAGTATAGAGAAGGAAGTCTTCACAAACTTATCAACAACACTGAAGATGACACGGGTGGCTATAGCTCTGATCTGTAGAGAGGGCATTTTTACATAGCAAGGAGTCAGAAAATTGCATGAAGAAACAAATATGTGAGGCTTCAGAGCATCTATAGCATTTAAAACCATACAGCTGGGGTCAACTCACAGCCAAGACTTTTCAAACAGGATTCAAGGGAGAGAAGGATGTCTAACAGAGATCATCTGGCTAATATCGCAAGGTTGTATTCAGATATGATCCTCAATCTATATCTACCTCTCTCCCAGAAGCTTCTGTCCCTAGAGCAAAAGCAAGAGAAAAAGAACACATTACTGTTGGCCACTGCTCCTTTTCAGTATCTGACATACTAATGCAAACCCACCTCCAACAGTAAGTGTTTTCACCAAAATGCTCACATGTGTAACAGTGATTATGGGACTACCCAATACACAGAAATAACACAATGGTACTTAGACTTTAGTACCAAGTACCTTGGTCTACCTCAGCCTAATATCTTGTCTCCAGCAGTAGCAGAGAGAAAAAGATTAGAACATAGTAAGGACAGGGAATTTTTTATTTCATCAAGTCAACCAATGGAATGAACTAAAGTTATTCTTATACTGAGAGAGAGAGATGCTCTCAGGAATCTGGTTCTTCTCCTTACTCCAGAAAGAGCAGTGAAGGACAGGCTGAAAGTGTTAAGTACTCCTGAACTGGGCAGCTCAGAGTTCAGGCACAGTGTTAGAGCGTAGGAGTATAATCAACAACTTCCAGAACTAATAGAGCAACTGATTGCGATTTAGAACATAAATGCTCTCAAATGAAGCAAACTCTACATTTTCTTACTTTATGGCTGAAAAGCTTAATTACTGCTACTTTTACAGCAAGTTTCACAAAATTACTCATTCCTGAACAAATACAGAGCTTTAAGAAAGCAGAGGTGAACGGCAGCACTCATTGCGTGTCAGCCTCTCAAGGCACTGAGGGAAAGTGTCTTGCATGCACATCTTTCCAGAGCATCGTATTTACAGAAACAGAAAAAAAGATTAGTCCTCCCCCACAGCTCTCCACAGCTCATGGATACCATAGTCACTATTCTGACATTTTTATTTATTGGAAACGTAAGCTTATCTTACTCCAGTGGTAAAAAATATCTTCGCCTAACTCTCAGAGCTTAATCCTCTTTGTGATCTCAGAGATAGCTAGGAGAGGAAGAGAAATAAATCCAATACACTCAGTTAATAGCCCAGTGACAGATAATCTTTTCTCCTCTTCTATAAAAAGATAACAAAAAGTAAATAAAAAGCCCTCAACTAAAACTGTGGAAAAAGTCTGCTGAGAGGATAACAGTATAATTAAAGTCACGCCCAGCCTAATGAAAAAATCTCATTTACCGTGTACAGAAGCAGCAGCTCACTTGCCATCCAAAGCTCAGTAAGCAAAGAGCCTTAGCACTCTACAAGACTGTATAGACTCTCTCTGTCTCTTTTCTCTTACTGTATTTCATCCCTTCATGTCTGTCACCAGTGGTGTCTCAATTCATCAGTAGTTTTAGAAGGGCAACCTCCATCCATAAGTGCTGCAGCCACCTGTAGTTAAACTGGCTGAAAAATTACAAAGAAATTCCATCCTAGCAGGTAGCAGCGTGTTTATAAAGAAGACAGATTCATAATCTTGTAGGCGATGGCATAGTTCTATTACAGTCCCATCAGTCACAAGACTGGTTAAATCACCCAACTACACCTTTCAATGACAGATATGCTTATAACCAGCTATAGCATAAATGACTCGTGTCTGTGACGTGCTTCTGTACAGCCCCTCATCATACATCAACCTTTTGAGAATGCACTCTGCAACAGGAGGCAAGAGTGCTATTTCTCTGTCATGTAATTAAGGCAGAGATTCCTCTTCAGTTGTGGGTACCTGCAGAACTACCTATTTTTCTCCTCTGTCCTTCAGAAACAGAATTCTTGAAATCAGAAATCAAACCAGACATGAACATGCTTTCTTCCCTTCCCCAGGATCAAACCTAGAGGCATGAAATACATTAAAGTGTAAGATACATTTCTCCCCTTCTCTCAATTCTATTTTTTTCTATCCTTTTTAAACAAGCCAGGAGATTTAAATTAACATGTCACTTAAGCAGTCAGGAGGAGCAAAAGCTAATAACCTCTCTATCAGGTGCATTTCTTTCCATCACACTAAGAACAGAGAAGCTGTCCTGGGATCTTCAGAGATGTTTATTAGTGACCTGAAGGTATGCCTGTACAGTGAGCAGGGATCTAACAGCAGAACCAGGCTCAGGACAGGGCACAACATAACCACCTGAGGCTTACGTAAGGCAACAGGATAGAGAAATGACAATGAAGTGCATTGGCACTGAAGAGCCCACGAAAAATAATGGAGTACTGCAAAGATAAGTGGGTTGATTTTAGCTAGCCTGGCTCACTTCCAACATTTCCCAGTCCAAGGCATTTGCCCAGGGATTCTGGATGGCTGGCCATGCAACTGTAACCAAGTCCTCAAAAGTGGCATGTGCCAAGTGAACCTGAAGCTGATGGGTTCAAAGACAAGTGGATTTTCAATCTATGGAACTCCTCGTTCTAAAATGTCACAGGTACCAAAAATTTTAACACATAGGATAGAAAATAGGTTCATTTTTGACCTCAAGCCATAGCAGCAATGTATATAAAATGGAAAGATCTGATTATCCTCCCACAGCAGGATGAGAAACCATTTATTCAACCCCACTAAATACTAATATTTTTGAGCATTCCTGTTGCTGTTCAAAACAATCCTAGAAGTTTTGTATTTCTTTAGGTTTGGGGGGGTTCGGTTTTGGGGTTGTTTTTGTTTTTGGGAGAGGGGCCTTTATTCAGGCCAGTGAGTAGAACACTAGCCTGAATTCACAATACACTCCATGTCAAATGCCCCCCTGTTGTTCTCTTAAAACCGTGCTCAGTTCCTTGAACAGAAAGGTTATTTGTTCTAGTTCTGATCAAAAATACCTCATTGGAAATGAAAAGCATTTCCTTGAGAAGTTTGTCAGAACAGGTTCATTCTAACAAGAATTCTAGTCTCAAATACTGAAAGTTTTCTTGTATCAAGATGGTAGCCTGTCCACCTCCATTAATTACCCGCATACAAAACCCCTAGACTTCCCACCAAAGTTTCACAGATAGAACCACAAGAAAACCTCCCTTTCATCTGCGACAGGCCATGAAACTACCACTAGGGACACATGAAGTAAACACTTCTTAAATCCCTTTTTCAGAGAGATGAAAAGAGTCACCATCTGCTCTCTCTGAATCCAAATAACAGCCTTAAATAGACTATGGCCCAATTCTTTCCTTTGGTTCACAGAGTGCACAACATGCTTTAAAATCACGAAAGCATCAAGCTTCTAGTAGTCAGCATCACACCAGTGGAATTCAATTATCTGATACTAATACTACCAGTTCTGAATAAACAGATATTGAATACTCACTCACAGGTATTCCCCCAGTCTTAGCAGCACTGACTTTTCATAAGGATCATTTGGGCAGTAGAGAGCCATGAGATCCTTGATTATAAACAAGTACTTAATGCTATTGAGTTCTCCTAAAAATATACCAATTGGTTGATTTGATTCTTAAAAAGATGGGAAAAGGGAAGTCAAATTATAGCAGGTTCATGAAATACGTTATTTAGCTGAAACAAGACAATCAGACTTCAGTCTCTTTGTCCTTGAGTATGAAAGAATAGAAGTGAGAGAGGGTTTAGCTACAGACCTTCCACATTTAAAAAAATCCAATTAAATTCAATAAAAGAATTGTATCAGGCTACTCCTATTTAAGTAAGGTGGTAATTATTAACTCAATTTATCTCCATACCTCCAAAGAGAGCTCTCTGTGACACTTCCCAGGTTGTAATCATACAGCTTTGTCAGAATTAGAATCACCTAAAGGCAAAAGAAGAAATCATGGTTAGTCTCAAACAATTACAATCTCATAGAACTGAAATGACCCCAGGGAGCCCTTAGGATTCTTTTAATGGGTGCTTAACATAATTGAATGAATTGTTAAAAACATTTGCCTAAACTGACATGGGAAGTATTTGCAGAGATGTATTTTGAGCCAATCAGACCTCTTGCTCAACTCCTCTGCATGATATCACCAACAACCCTTAATCTCAGGAGGCAAAGGGCAGTGGGAAGAAGCTGACATGCTAGACAATGTTCCAGGATACAAGATGAGAAGTGTGGCATGGAGTACAAATAGTGATTACTTTCTGCTCTGTTGCAAAAGCACTGATACTGCTGATCTTTTTCACAGCTGTGGTGCACAGATAACCCACTGGTCTGTCTCCAAACTCTTTTTGATTTTAACAGATGATAAAATACAAGCAAATGATAACCAGTTTTGGCCTGGGAAACTCACACTGGACATCAGGAAAAAAAATCTAATTTCCGTAAGGAAAATAGTTCAATACTGGGACAGGCTACACATAACATCTGTAAAGCCTCCAACCTTTGACGTTTTAAAGACATAGCTAGTCAAAGTCATGGTTGACCTGATCTATAGCTGGTGATAACCCTGCTTTGAGTAAGAGGTTGAACTAGAGACCAAATGTCTCTAACAACCAACATTTCTAGGACTTCAGTGAAAAAGTTTCCAGTTTAGCCAGAATACAAGCGTTTACAGGTTTAGGAGTTTTATTAGCTCTTTTGATAAACAGCTTTTCCCTCCTGCAAAAAGAGACACTTCCAGAATAAAATTATCTTACCTGGGGGAGAAAAGCAATTTTAGCAAAACGAATTTCCAGCAAAAACATTTCAGCCTGGTCTTTTGTTAATATCTTTAAAAAAAAAATATTGACTTTCAAGATGATGTGCTCCTTTAACCAGAGCTAAATTTTGGACATAAACTACCAGACCATCACTATTGCTACTAATTTATTTTGCATTTCGCCCTGCCAGGTCGCTGTATATCTTATCCTCCTCTCCATCCCATTAAAGCCACAGTAAATTAAAGAAGCACAACACTTCTTATCTGACAAAAACCCTGAGCTATACACATCTACATTATTATTTTCAGCCTAGGCTTCTAAGAAATGAGGCTCACTAATAAACATCCCCCTGCTCTCTTGATAAAATTGCCAACTTCAACAAGTTTGGTAGAGAAGCAAAGGACTGGATGAAATTCAGTCCTCATAAGCTCTGTGAAGGCTGGCACCAGCACAGCAGAGAACAGCCATGTGGCTGCTTCCACTGGGGGAGAGGAACAGACCTTGCCACTGCCATTTCCAAAGGCAAAAGCCATCCTACCTCTTACACACCAGAAGCTCCAAACCAGCCACACCAGGTACTGTCTCTTTCCAATACACTCAGCATGTGAGACAGAGCAGAAAAAGCATGGTGACGTGGGAGCTGAGGATGCAAGTGAGCACACAGTTACTGCAATAGAGGAAGGTACAGGGGACAGAGCACACGCATCCAGCAGAGATCTGTTTCTACAGCACAAGTCTCTGAAACCCCTCCTAGCACAGAGAGGAACTGCTTTGGGCAGCCTCTACCTGCACAAACACAAGTCATGTGCAGCTGATGATGCAGACAGGAGATGCACCTGAAAAAACAGTGGTTTACCAGGGCCAACCATCACCAAACATCCT